>NW_010244090.1:43100-80498 GCF_000690775.1 Eurypyga helias
ACCCACCGCGGGGGGGAAAGCCTCACCCTCTGAGCAGAAAATTTCCCCTGGGTTCAGGCACGCGCGGAGCACACCGGGTACCCAGTCTCATGAGCTGCTCTGCCACAGACTTCCTCCTCGACCTTGGGAAAGTCGCTTTGCCACCACAATTTAGATATTAATGGGAGTGAGACGCATGAGCATTTTTCAATTTGCTCTTCATAAAGTCGGGGTAATGGCTGGGCCCAACCTTGCAGGGAGGCTGTGAGAAAAATACAATAAAGGTGGGAAGACAGTCATAGCCTGCTGGGATGGGGGCCACACACATTCCTGAAATAGATTTCCTTGGGGTCAAGTTTCTCTCAAGGTGGTATTTCGAAAACTAAACATAAAGGGGTAATGAATTACCGCTTTGGATAAACCAGGTCCTTAGTTATTCAGAGCTTAGAATAGTGTCTCATAATGTTTTTATCAGGGCCGGCTCCTGTGTTTATTAAAAATGCTAGTAATGTCCTGTTCAACTGGGTTTCTTTGGCCTTCAGTGATATTGCTTGCTGAATACAATGAAAATGTGACACTTCAAAATAAATGTGTTCTTTCCAAGGAAATCTGGCTTGGATGCCTGATAAATTCCACCATTCACTCAGTTTCTGGAATTTGAAGAATCCCTCCCCATCCTTCAGCTGGTATTTTCTTAAAAGTAACTATCAGGAATTATCAAACGTGGGGAATTCCCAAAGGCCCTAACATCCCAGCGGGATCAAAGCGTGGCAGTGATAAGATCGGTGACTGCATACATCCCTATTCTGTGGAAGGTAGGTGGGCGGAAGAATAAATACAGTAGAGGCCGTGCCAGAAGCTAATGCAATACAAACACCTAGCTACCCCAGATGCATTTTCATCAGGCTTTGTCTGTGACAGACCGTCTTCCCACCTGCGGAGAGAGGAGCGGTTCAGTCAGAGTTAATCTGGCACCGGGTCACATTTAGCACCTCTGCTCCTCTGCCCAGCCTTTTGGGCTCAGAGAGGTGCTTTGTGTCAAGCCATCGACCCTGGTCCCCCTCCCAGGAAAAGCAGGAGAATTCCTGAGCCAGGCAAGAAGGAAAAGGAGAGGCATCAGAGGTGCTATACATACCGATGGACGCAAGTCTGACACTGGAGAAGACAGAAAGTATCTGAAGAAGATGCACTGAATGTGGTTTTCCACAGTGCCTGCAGAGTTTACATTCCTTTACCATTCCCACAAAGCTGAAGTGCCTTTTAAGTCCTTTAAAAGATACCAAGGCTCTGATGGTTGCTTACCAAAAGGTAGCCAAGACTTCCTATTTCATCTTAAATCAAGAGTGTCATAGTGATTTCATGTTTCTGCAGCAGATGTCGATATCTGCCATGGAAAAGTGCTTTGGGATATGAGAGTCCTACTTTCCAATCAAGGTTGTTTGGGGAAACTTTGCAAACATAAATATATGCATATTCATATTCATGCATTTATTTCAATTACAGTTAATTCTGCCTGTGGATGGAGGGGCCGGCACTTCCTGCCTCTGCAGTTTTCTCTTTTACTTTGAGTTTTCCTTAATGTAGACAACAGAAAGTAAAAACAATGCATTCTGCGTCCTCCCTGTGCAGACTGGTTTCCCCCTTACTGGACTCACATCCCACCCCCAAGGTGCAGTGCTACCATATGCACATGGGATGGAACTACAGAACCTCATCTTTTCTCTCAAGGTATTTAGCAGATGCACAGAAACACGTTATTATCAACCTGAGTTATTAGGAATCCAAAGCAACGTGGAAGTCATAAGAGGACGACTTAGCTATCACATCACAAGTTAAGAGCAGGTGCTGCTTTGACAACTGCTACAGATATCACAAGGTGTTTGGAGAGAAGATGCTGCATGTTCTCAACTATTCAGTGGTGTTTTTCTTTCTACCTCTGTAATATTTTTGGCCATTCCCTGGCAGTTGCCATATAGGAATTAAATCAAGCAGGGTAATTTTTTTTCCGTTTTACTTGCCTGACTTACTGTAACACTTGTGAAGTTGGTTGGTGTAGAATGGAAATGTCAGGGGAAACAATTTTATATTAGTGGCTTCTGGAGGAAATGTGCTAATAACCATGCTACTATTATTTGTTTCACCAGCTTGGATTCACGTAAAGTGAGAGAGCTGACGTCAGGACCAGGGCAACTCTGCTCTGGAGGATAACACAGCATTTGCAGAAATTGCTAATGCCACCATCTGCTGGAAATGGATATGTATGTTAGGGCTTTGCCTATTATGGCTTTTATGATTATTTTATTGCTTGTTTTCATGCCAGAGTTTCCATTTTTCACTTACTTATTGCTTTCAGGTGCATCAATTCATAGAATACTAGCAGAGGATGCATTTTTTAGACATTTTTCCAAGAACTGGGAAAAGAGATTCTCAGGATTTTCCTGCTCTTTGTAGGTTCTGTTAACCCTGCCTACACAGTTAGTTGTTTGGATGCTAATGTGATGAATTAATATTATTTAAAATAATAAATGCAACAACTGAAAAAAAAAAAACAGCAGCACATAATGATATCACCATGCTGAAAGTTTGGGTGAAAATGCATTAAAAATTCTCCCTGATGGAAAAAGTGTTGTGTTATTTTTTGACATTCCAATGTGTATGGAAAACAAGGCGACACTCAAAGACAAACATGATTTTCCCAAGATCTTGCAGTCTTCTGCAAAGGACTTTTCGAGGAAGAGTGTGTGTGGAAGTGGCAGTGAAAGACAGGTAACTATTAAAGATGACAGAAACAGGATATGGTGCCAGGAAGTATTTCAAAGACCATACTAAAGGTAAGCTTGTACTTAAATAAAAGGCTGAAAAAGGACAGACTTATGCACATATTCAAGTTCTTTGATGAACAGTTTCTTATTAGCAGGTTTAATTTTGCACAGCTGAAAGTGCCGGAGCAAGATGCTGGGGTGTTAATAGAGGGTGTCTTCGCAGACCAAGCTCAGTCAGTGGGTGGAAAAAGTTGTGGAATGGCGTTAAAGAGCATTCCAGAGCAAAATTAGCTCTGCTTCATATTATATGTATTTCAAAAACACGGGCAAACTGTTAATAACAAGATGAGACATAAAGGCATGCATCAAGGATAACGAGTTAATCATTAAATTATTCCTGTCTGTTTACACTGTCAGACAATGTAGCAGTCAAAACATTCGGAACATTGCCTCAGTGCTAGAAAATCCACAGGGAAAATACCTTTTCGGCACTTAAAATAACAATTTTTGTGCTACTGAGTCATCAAAATTAGTTCTGCATTGTTAAACTTTAAAGGAATTTTGCAGATAAAGGAGTCTAAGTAATGTCTTTGAGACGTAGAGAATATTCAGCACCAATGGTGCGATGAAAACCATTTATGCTGGAAAACAAAACACCTTACTATCACTTTTGGTACATTCTCATCTCTGTAACACCAAGCACTATAGTTCCTGTGCTTCACTAAAGGATATTTAGCAGACTAATATAGTGAGAGGAGTCTACTCAACAACCATATTGATTTATACAGATTAGACCTGCATCCTTTTCACAACTCCAATACCACTCCAGAGAGGACAGTGTTTTTCCTTCCCTCACCAGGATCAATGGGATCTCATTCAATGCCACAGGCTCACCAGAAATGGTCAGAAATTATGGGGAAGGAGTTACTGCTGGCTTGCTTAAGATTCACCTTCTTGGTCAAATCACATGGCCGACAAGTCACTGACCTGCCCCGGTGAGCCCACAGTCTCCATAGGGATGAGAAGGATGAAGGAGAACGAAGGGGAAGTCTGTTCTCTAGTGACCAAGCAAAACCACTCAGAAAAAAGTCCCCTCAGAAAGCTGCTCCAGAGAATGGCCACATCTCTTTTGCTGGTCATCTGGCTGGTGAAAACAGCAGCCTCCGGCCACCTGTCTCCCTCCTTGTGCAGGGAATGGCATCAGCAGGGCCTGAAGCACCTGCTGACAGCATCTTCTCCCAGTTTCTTCATTAAATGTGCAAAACTAGGATATTTTTGGCATTCGGGTCTGTGTAGTTTAGCAGCTCTGCTTCAGGATTCAGAGATGTTTAAGGGCACTGCAGAAGTGCCCTGAACGGCTGGGTTTCCTCCTAGCACAACTGCTACAGAGTTATGGAAAATGGGAAGATGCTTATGACAAGGAAGGTATAAATCTAGAGTAATTTTCTACGTTTATTTACAGAATGTCTGTAAATGAGTTACTCTCACCTTAAATGAGCATATTGTCCCCAGCCTGAAGATCTAAAATGTTTGGATAAAACTCTAAAACCCATTTTGATTGGTCAAATATATTCAGTCATTTCTTCAGTGGGACACTCTTCTAATGAGTTCCTTAAGACAGTCTGACTTACTTGCTTCTTCTCTTTGATACATCTGTTTTGTTCTTCATCTGGTACCTGGTTTGGCGGCTCTGCTGGCTGCCAGGCACGAGCATACAATCCTCTACATTGTCCTGACATCCCGGAGAGCCAGGTGGCACATTGCAACATCACAGGCTACAAGTACATACCCCAACGCATTCACCTTTCAGAGATCCCCAATCATTCAAATTCCCGTAGACGTGGTCATTTCTAACCATAGCTTTTCAGTCCATCTGCAAAACATACCCCTGGGCCTAAAAATTGGAGATTGCTGCAGCTGAGCCCCTTGTCCCTAATATGCAGCGTAGACCTCAGAACCCCTCAGCAGCCCCCTGGGTGGTCAGGAGCGGAGTGGGCAAGCACCTCCCAGCCTTCCTGTGCTCCTCCAGCTCTCGTACAAAGGCTTTTCTTCCTCTGGCAGATACCTTGTTATCTCCCTGCAGGGCCCTGTTCCTGCATGCAGGGTGGTGGTTCCCCTTCACCCTCGCGCAGGGCTGCAGAATGTGGAAGAGATAACTGGTCCCGGGCAGCCCCAGGCAGCCGCTCAGGTATTAAGCCCTCAGCCTGCAGTTTTTCAAGCACCGAGAGCACGTTTGTGATTATCAGCAATTATCTAACTGGGTTGGGTATTTCCACTCCTACCTCTCTCTTGTTTGGTCACAAGATGCTTAATTAAAGAGATGAAGAGAGTTTCATTATGTTCTCATTGCTGCCTTTCAAGGGTGAAGAATTACAGAAATGCAACAAGCCCAATTTCCTTACAGTCAAGATTAATTTGAAAGCTGTCCGGTGAAAGTCTGATTTTTCTTAAACTGTAACATACCTGCAGCTACTGGGAGTGTGGACTGTAAAAGATCTGGCAGACGTAACTAATGAAGCTTATTTCTCCCAAATGAGAACTTATTCAATAACATTTTTTAAAATTTAGCAGTAGGGTACAGTCTTTGTTGGTACTACAAGATCCCTTGATTATTGTTCCTTTAATCGGTACGCTCACTTATTGGTTGTTTCAGAGTAACAGCTGTGATAAAACGCTAGTGTGTAATTTTATTTTATAAAAGTAAGAGTTTGGCACTGAGATGGAGAGTAGTAATTTTCAGTTCTTTTAAAGTCATGTATCAATATATTCCTGGTGGAAAACATTACTATGGACAACAAACTTAATTTGTGAAAGAATGAATGGAAAACAATGAGCATGTTCAGCAAAGCCTAAAAGTATTTTATATGCACATTTTTGCTTTATGGAAAGAGACAGCAAACATTGAAAGCTACCAGTTTTTAAAACCATTTTCTATGAAATGTTACTTGGGGCACCTCTGAAACTGTCACAGAACAGGACTTTAAACAAGATCGAGAAGATAATTCCTGACCTTTGAATATCATGAACATTTACTCGAGTAAAGAATGATTCACAACAACTACATGAATCCACGGAAGGGACTCAGTTTGCAATAACTTCCATGGTAAGTACTTCAGCAAGAGCCACTGGTGAGTGACTTCCTATGACACACCAGTGTCATAGGAAGTCACTCACCATATGTCACGACATTTCACAGCGCACTGGGCATGGCATGGTCCAGTGGAAGACTTCAGGATATGTTTTGAAGGAATATTAATCTCTGGGGTCCAAATCCATGGGCTGACTGCCACGGCAGCACATCACTGAAGTTCAGATAAACTCACAAAGGTAAAAAACAGAATTACAACCCAATGAAATACTGCTGCAGCTCTTTAACATTAACATAACATTACAAGCAACTGAGTGATGGCAGAGCTTTAGAGTCCAAAGGCAGTGAGACGCAGTAGAAATTTCAGTTTGATTTGATATTCACATTTTTATTGAAAACCGTAACAAGGGAGTGGCCAAACACCTACGTGTCCACAAGCAGCCAGAAGGATCCAGAAGCAGAAGCCAGATGTGGTACCAAGCACACAAAAGAGCTATTCCCAACCTACTTTCTTTTTTGGACCAATCTATTACTGTTTTCCTTTCCTCAGTGCTGCATCACTGCACTCCTCCTGTGAAGCTGCAGTTGACAGAACACTGTTTTAGCAGAAGCAGTGTGAGTGGCACCAGTACCGTAGTGCTACCGGGCACATTTTCTGCAGAATATCCTCAGGTCCACCTGCGCTGAGCCTAATTGCTGCTCATGCAGCAATTAATACTCCTATGTTTAAGACAAAACATACCTCCAAGTAAGCTTGTGCATAACCCTGATTTCACATTTGTCTTGATGGTGTTTTGAGAACTTAATCCTCATTTTCCTTCTTATCTGTTAGCACAGAAAAAATGATACTGTGCTTTCTACTGGCATATATTTGCTATAGGGTTTTTTTGCAGTTTCATGGGAGTCAGGGCAGGGAAAACCCATAGCCAATGGGCCTGGGAGCTGACTGGGTCTCATGGAGAAGGTGACTGTGCTGTGTCTAGTTATCTGTTTCTGAGACCAAGCGATATGTTTGATTCAGTGCCTTGAGGAACCGTACCTTGCTTTATCTCCACCTTTTGCACTGTTATGGGTAACTGATCACGACTTAAATATTTTGCCTCATAAGAGCACATATCCTCTCAAGAGATACTGTAAGATAGAGGCAGATTCCTAGGCTGGTACAAACAAGCAGACACTCCTTTTGAACATGCACATGGAAACCAAAGGCTCTCATAATCCTACAGGACCTCCAAGACAGATTGAGGTGTTCATTTCACACACACACACCCCCAAAGCAGCCAGAACTTCTCAATGCTGACTTTTCTGGTTATGCAAGAAGTAGTCATGGGTGATTGAATCCCGGCCTTTTGCAGTGCAAAGACATGTTGCCTTTTTCACTCAATTGAGCTGATTTCATGTTCCAAGGGGTGTAGGAACCAATGGCATCTTCAGTGGGAAAAAAAAATCCCTGCTCCTGCGATTCCTTGCTGTTGATGAGATATGACTTGACACGGCTGATCCCCGATTTCCGGCTCTGCCAAAGCCTCCCCAGCCCACCCTTGGGATGGGGAGGGTGCCCTGCTTGCCTTCCTCACCACCCCACTCTGCGTGACCTGCGTTAAGCAGCATGTGAATTACACGTTACAGTGGAAACACCACGCAAGCTGGTTTCCCGCAGGGGTTATTTACTTGCTTGAAATGTCAGCTGGGCTATTTTTCTCCCCCTCCCTCTACCTCCTCCCCGATCCTCACCTAGCAAAGCAGATGAAATGCCAAGAAGAAATGTCACTCCAGCAAGTAAGTTCGCTTTGGGGCATAAGTTGCACTTTGATAATGGTATTTGTTCTGTGGGTGGTCAAATTCCCCTCCACCTCCCCCGTTTGGTCCTAACCATTATCTCACGCAAAGATAAGGTTCATTAGTAGCTCCTCTATGCTGTGGACACTGCAGAGCTCGTGAAGAAGCATGTTTATTGGTGATTATGCTTATTAATGATCACTGATTTTGTGCAACATTTAGATTTATTTTGCTGCTTTCTCTATATGGAAAGTCTTTAAAAAACCGTCAGAACTGGGCACACTTTAGAGGCACATGTATGTGTGCAACCCCTGTGCATGCATAAGCATACATATGTTGTTTATTATTACAAATAAAACTAATGAAGCATTAACTGTGAGTCCAAGTGCAAATAACTTTAACGAAAAATTTTTACTTTCTAAAACCTAAAATTACCTCGATTTCG
The DNA here is from genome assembly GCF_000690775.1 of Eurypyga helias. Lineage (NCBI taxonomy): Eukaryota > Metazoa > Chordata > Aves > Eurypygiformes > Eurypygidae > Eurypyga > Eurypyga helias. The sequence continues at coordinate 51,154 of NW_010244090.1, forward strand.
TTTATACCATTCATGTTTTCACAAGTTTGGTTGAGATTCAAGCAGATCTCCCTTTTGTGGCCTAAATGATAGCATTGTCCTTTGGTTCTGGTAGCAGAGATGGATATTCTTATTTCTGTTGGTTAAAAGGAGGCTTCCTAATTCTATAGCCTATGGCAACAACATCAAAAAAACCTGAAGACATTTGGTATCATTTCGTTAAAACTGATTCACACTTTAAAGCTGAACTCCTAAAAAATATTTATTTGCTTCATGTTGGCATAACTTATTCCACATGGAGGAAAAAAGAGATCCTGGAATAGATCCTGCATCTACTCCAAGAGAGATGTGTAGTAGCTTTTCATATGCCAGCAATGTCAAATGCCTGTAACTTCCTAGGTAGAGCCAATATGAATGAGAAGATGAATAAGAGGAGAAAATATAAGCTCATAAAATAAGGAGCAGTACAGGGAAAGTAGGCTGGAACAACCATTTATCCTTTTTTGTATAGCACGAACAATGAGTTTTCAACATGAAAGGAATACTTTTCCACAGAACACAAACCTAGATAGTGCCGCTCTTCACCACAAGTTTACTTGCCATCATGAATGCAGTGAAAATGAAAAAAACCCACCCACTATCTATAGGCAAATAATAAACACAATTGATACAAAGGGTAACATTATAGAAATATAATAGACACAAATGTTTAAGTATTTACAAATTGAACAAAAGCTTTTGAATACACAAACCCTTTGAATCTTCCAGGCATAAAATCTATATTTTACCACTTCGGGAGTGGGTTAACTTTTCTGTGCTTGTTGCACCTTCCACCCCAATAATATTTTGTCTTGCCTGTTGTTAGGGGTGGCTCCTACCCAACCCCATCCCTGGCTGAGCCATGTGACCCAATTCTCTGCAGGCACTGCAAAGAAATGAATGTGATCTCAAATTCTACAATCAGGTTTCCTCCACCAGGTTGCATGAGTAAGCTCATTAATGATAATGAGGAAAAGCATAATAATTAAAAAGTACCCAAATTTGAAAATTACCCAGTTTTTCACCTTTCTTGTCACAGGCTTTGCCACTAGAGTAGGTTAAAGGATTCATTTGAAGCAAGACCAGATTTTGTTCTCAAATTCATTTAATTTGCCATGCTAGAGGTAGTGGGTTGAAGGCCAAACATGAGAATAGAATCTGATTTCCAGGAGAAGTTTCAAGTACTCAGCAGACACCGGCATTTTCTGTATCTCAAATTTGATTTGCAGCCTGGTTAGGGAGAAAAAATACGTTTGGTGGCTATCCTGATTCTCAAAATATGAGGACAGATAGCACCGGCATCTGAGCACCATCTCCTCTTATCCTCTTAACCATCCACACAATGAGCGATGTCTTTGGGATGGAGAGTGGATTCCAGTTGGTACACCAGTTCATTCTTTCAAAAGCAAGCAGTCTGGTGGCAAACCTTCAGTATTTTAGCAAAGCCTTGAGGCTCAGCACACAAATTGTGCATATATGCATTCACATAGGCAAACACAGACATGTTTATTACAGGCTTATCTAGCCAGGCTTTACACAATGATATTGGAAATAAGGGAATCAAGTGAAAAATGACACCTGGCAAAACTTCTACCTTGCCTTTTGTCTTTTTGTATGTAAAAACCTTTTTGCTCTATGGTTGTGGAAATGCATATGAGTAGAGTGTGCATAGGGAAGTCTGTTTGAATCATTGCCATCACTAGAAGAAACTTATTTTTTTCCCCAAAAGAGAAACGGTCCTCTCCCTTCCCTTCCTCTTTTAAGAACCGGCAGTATTATTGCCCTATCTTATGGCTGTAATCCATCCTCTAAATAGTGAATCTGAGATAATCAGCAATAAACATGACTTATCTCTGGACTCTGACAAATATCAGCTTCTCCACATGCTCATGTGGATCATAAACTTTCTGAAGCATGCTCACAAGAGAGACGTGGTGCAAGTCCTTCCAAAACAACGAGGCTCCTCCTTCCCTGAAATCAGAGTGAGATGGGTGTCTAAATACCCCAGGATGCTCTACATCACTGCAGAGAGAAAATACCTGGCCCTAGTCCTCAGGTTTTAAGGAGTCAGAGATCTGGCTGAGAATGAGCCGTGGCTGATTCATGCTTATATTCATGGTTATATATATATATATATAACCCTGGAGTCACAAGAGGAGATAGGAGAGCATAACCCATGCAGAGCTGTCACTGCAATCCTGGGTGCAGATACTGACACATACTTCTGTCTTGTTAAAGTACTCAAAGCAAATGCTACAGGTTTGGCACTGGAAAGGCTCTGTGAGGCAAGCTCTCATGGAAAAAAAGATAAAATGAGAGAGGATAATGACGCTAAACATGAATGCATGCAATTATAAGTCTGCAGTGTCTATGTCTTTCCCGTGCAAGCAGATACTGTTACCTCTTTTATTCCCGACAGTTAAAGGCAGCGTGTGTGTCATAGGAACTCTTGACAAAATGAATGAGTTACTGGAGATTTTTTCCAATCTGCTTGGTGGATTTATTTGCCACAGCGCTCATTCAGTTGACCAGGACATGAGCAACCTGGCCTGGCTGTCTCCAGCACAACAGTGCTCCTGAATCCCAGCAGCACCCTGCTCTGGGCAGGGAGGGCAGCACCCACACTGGACTGTGCTGCCCTGTCCCCATCACAGGTGACAGCTATGGCTGTGGCATGGTAGCCCGTCTGCAGCCTGTGGTGCCTGAGGGGGGGTGGCAGGGTGGTTTCGCTGCGTGCGGCTGCAAAGTACAGCTTTCCTTGTATAGCTGCCTTCAGGCGAGGAGCGTTTCACTGTTATAGCACTCGCTGTAAAGCGTTTCTATTCTCGACCTGACCTCGGTCATCACTATTATTTTTACTACGTACATTTGCAGTGGTGTGGCAAAAGGGGAAGGGAGAAGAGCATGGAAATCCCAATTGAGCAAAACACTGGAGCTCCTCTTGTCCCTCTACACACGATTCCCCATAAGCCACTCAGATCCCCTTCAGGAAATCACATTTGTGCTGTTTTACCACCCAGAAGCTGAAGTGAGCTCTCGCAGATTTAGATGCTCTAAGTGCTCCCTGGAGAAAATTTCAGTCTCAGCTGGAAGGCAACAGATACCCTTTCATCCTTTGCAACTGTTGCATATGTTGAAATTTTTAAAAGAAAAGGTTGTGGTCACATTATCAGATCCAAAGACAGAAGATCTTTCTCCAAGTTCTCACCGTCACAGGGTTTCATTATTGCCTATTTCACCACATTTTAAGCAACAGGACTGTGCTGCGGCCCACCTGGTGTGCATGGACTATAAGTTCCTCAGGAGCATCCCTTCTTCTACATCCCTTTAGAAAACTCCTTATGAGAAAGTCCAGTCCTCCAGACATAAATAACCAAACACAAATAGATGTACACAAGTCCCTAAAGTGTTGTGCATGTGTCGAGGCCCATGGCCTTCTAGCTTGGAGCCCAAAATGTCACCTCAGGGATTTGCCCTGCCACCTTTTTTAAGCAATCAATTAAAACCGTAGCAGTGTGCTGGGATGAAGAGGAAGAAGGGGAAAGAAATTTTACTTACACAATGGTGAAATGTGGTTTCATTGCTAGGGAGGAGCTCATGGACTGTGTTTTTGCACAGCATTTTTACAGGATTTGAGGCCAGTTACAAGCTCGCTGGTTCATGAACTCCCTTCTTGGCCAGGGCCCAGAGCTGACACCAGCTGGGCACTTGTCAGCCTTTATAAAGTAAATTACACTCCAGGAGGCTGTCACTCTTTGGGCAAATGAAGAAAACCTGAGATGAAGCCATACCACGAAATAATGTGCCAGTGCAGAGATAGTCTTCGAGGAAACCCTGCAGAGCTGTTCCTACAGTCCGGCTGCTGCTCCTGCGGCCCCTGCCAACGCACATGCTGGTGATACATGCTCTGAAAGTGCTGGGGTTGCTGGTGTTAGTGGTGTTGCTCTATCCATTAACAAGCAGTGCTTACTTTTCAGGCCTCAGTTCGAGGATAACCTCTGGTCCACACCGTAAAACAAGTTGAGATGAAAGCTGCTAGCCGTTCAACGGGTATGGTTATGAGTCAGTAGCTTAAAGTTTCCCAGTTTGGGTTTTTAATTTTTTTTTTTTTTTACTTTAATACCAAAAGAACAGCATGAAATGCAAGTCTTACCCTCACTTATTCTCAGCAAGAAAAGTAACTCATATTTCCAAGGAGCTGCTAGGTAACCATTTCACCTGGATGTGTGAGATCAGCTTTCACCAGCTCCTGTCTTGAAAGCAAGAGTGCTCTTACCGTGAGAGCAGAGGTCAGTACTTACGAGATCTGGTCTCAGCCCCATGACAAGAAGGTATGTGACCTTCAGCATGAGTCTCAGCATCCAGGATTCAGTTCCTCCCTCTCAATTGAAAAGTAAAACATGCCTTTAACATTTCATTTTAACACTCCATGAAAATGCTGTTGCACCTATTACTCTATCAAGTAACTTTAAGAAGGAGGCGAAAATTGTGCCACTGATTGCTCTTTTATGAAACAGGATATTCATTTTCTCCTGAATGGCCAATGCAAAAGTGAAAGTTCAGTGCAGTAAGTGTGGTGAAGAACTGAATTTGAGAAGCACTCTCTCAGTACTTTGTGGGCTGCCTGACCTTCAGCTAAAACCACTATATTTTTCATATTCCAACCAATACTTTTGGAAAAGAAGAAAGCAACATAAGGTACCACAGTTAGGTTTGCCAGGTAGGAGACAATATGAAAACAATGCGACTTTTGAGGATACAAGAGGGTTTGTTGCCATCTCCATTGGTAGCAATAATAATGCCTTGCATTTAGCAAGCATTGTAATACCTGTCAAGCATTGAGCAGACAGTGTAACCTATCCGTGATGCTGCAATGCTACCATACAGCTCCATATAGGTCACTTTTATTCCATTTAGGGCTCTTTCATGTAGACATAATGAAGAGTCTTTCTTTTAGTACAAAAGAAAGATTACATGTCTTTGACGGTTAACCGTCAGGACAACCTCATGAGACCCGGTAGAAGTGGGAGCAGGCTGTGAAACTGCAACAAGGCTTTGCAAAGTCCTGCAGAGTGACTGGGCTGGGAAGTTGAGCTGGACATCTCCTGCCTCCTGAGACTTCATTTCTGCTCCATCCGACTATGCTAAAGCAACAGCTTTCCTCTGAAGTCTGAGCAGAGGAAAGGTCCCATTACACAGCTCATTACATATCAGAAAAGCCCTGGGCTTAGCCTCAGCCCTAAGGAGGACAATCTTACAAATTACTTTTTCTTGGAAACGGACTTCCAGACAAAGCCAGTGTATTTTCATACAGACATACCTTCTCCAGAAAATGGGTCAACACATTTGCCGATGGGAACAAGTGATTTAGTCTCATTAACAGCAGTGAAGACTACAAGGAAACTCAGAACAGCCTGGGACAAGCAGGTGAATGGGAAGACAAGTTCTCTGATGACAAGTGTAGGTAATGCCTACTATAAAGTATAATGGAAAACTACTCATATTTGCATTTCTCATTACCTGTCATTGACTATGGCCAGAGAGAACTAAGCTTAACAGCTAAAAGAAAAATTTCCATACCTGGTACAGTAAACCAAATAATTAAATAAAGTATTAAGAAGGAGAAGGATATGACAGAAAACCAGACTGAACATATTCTAGTAATAGGGTTTCTTTAATGTGAAAGGAGTTAATGGCTGTCTTCAACTGGGCCATTGGTCTGTAGCAAATAACAGCTTTGCACAAAGCCAGTGGGTATCAGATAGATATCTTTTTGTGTGTGTGAAAGGAGAAAGTCATTTATGTAGGGAAGTAGCTGGAAACAATAGGAGCCACCCTCTCTACCAAGGTCTGACCTGAAGACAAAGCTTTGGGCTGAGGTGGTTACCCCTACTGCTACTGAATGGGTGCAAGCACTGCTTGGCAAGATCTACAAGGGGGTGTGTGGCAGAGGAAGGACCAAACACAACAGATGACCGGCTGCAGAGGGGCAGATCTCCCCAAGTCTTAGAAATGATTGGCAGAAGAGAGTTGAATGTTGCAGCAACAGGACTTTCCACTGTTTGCTCCTGTTGTCTTTGAGGCTCAGGCAGTCACGAGCATTCCTTGCAAATAGACAGGTTGTGTCAAGGTGCATACCTGTCTTGTGTCACACATTTCTCCTCCTAAAGGAAAAAATCCCACAAGGCCTTAAATATTGATTTACCTCTCAGACCAAAGGGGAAACTGTTCACTGTACTCGCTAACATACCCTTATCTCTGTGAAGAACAGCAAGTAATAGATTCAGAAGAAGGGGGCGTGGGGTTCAGGAAGGAGAAATGAAATGACAAGCAGCAGAGAAGTTTCTGCAGAGAGCCTGAGAAGTGTAGGGGTGTTTTATTTCTAAGTGCAGCAAACAAGTGGGGATGTAACAGGAGCATTCTTCTAGGAAGGAAGCGGGAGAACCTCATATATATTTTGCATTCCTTAACACAAGGTCAAAAAAAATCATTTGGTGAAACTAAAAAAGAAAAAAAGGAAACAAACAAAAAAGAGCAATGCCTTCATATATAACTAGCCTGGAAGATGCATTGCTACAGAAAATCACTGTGACCAAATACTGAGAGATCTTCAAAACAGGATTCAACAGCTATAAGAATAAGGGCATGCAGATGACTCACCTCTTTCTAAGCAGGTAGTAGTCCCCATATTTCCAGACATAAATAAAACATAAGCTGAAAGAAATCACCCATAATTATCTATAAGGTTTTTTTGTTCTATCCTGAAAACACCTAGAACTGATCAATAGGTAAAGAAGATACTAGGTGGAAGTACTGGACATTACAGATGATGATGAAGAAAGTATTATCAAGAATAAACTTTTGAACATGCAAACTAACCTGTGACTTGCATGAGAATAGCCAAATGTCTCTAAACACAGGGAACTTAAGGTGAGAGATAACATTTCAGACATATCTGAGCATATACAGCTAGTCCTCTTGCACTTATATACTCTGTTCTTTTGTAGTATGATTACAATTTGGGACCAATCCTGAAGGCTTCCTGACTTTCCGTGGTGTTTTCAAGAGTTCCCAATACAAACAGTATGTTTCTTCCAGAACCATACTTCTTAGCATAAGTGAAAGTGGCAGAACCAGATTCAAAGCACAAAGAGAAAAAAGTAAACTTGATGTACTTTTAACTGCCCAGTACACCTCTTACAGTCTGGGTGTCTTTGATTTATTCTCCCACACCCACACACCAGGCCTCTGGAAATGGGAGAGTTGCTAACTGCACCTGAAAAATAGCAATTGCTGCAAAGGAAGAAGCTAAACTAACCTCACTTTTGTGTGCAAGGGAAGCATTAAAAGGAAATGTACCAAGTCAACATTTTAAAAAAAATTTGCTATTGCAATGATAACAATAAACACAGCCACACCTGTAAGCATATCCATATATATAGGTATGGAGCCCCACAGATTATGGATGTCTGTGTTGCAGTAGCTGTTCCAGCCAGGAAGCCCTTTGGGTGCCCTCTCCCTGACCAGACAGCACGAGAAAGCAGAGGGACCTTGACACCAGACATGCAGTGAGCTGTGTAAAAGCTTTCCAGGGCCAGACCTGCTATAGCAGGAGACCATCCTTCCTTGTCCTATACCGAGCAACAGAGCCCACCACAAAGAGCTCTGTTGGGAAGGGAGAGCTGCCTTTGGGTGATGCTCCACCTTGGGGTAAAACGCTCCCACCCTCACTGCAACCCTCTTGTCCAACAACCTCAGACAGTGCCAGTTTCTCCCCACAACCCCCAAAACATACATGAGAATGAAGCTCTTGCCCTGGGCTTGGGGAGTGGCACTCCCCTCAGTACGACAGTTGGGAGCGGGTTTGTCCCTGAAAGGAGGGGCTCCCCGGTGGGACCTGCTCTGAAGGTAAGTCTGACACACGGAGCAAACTGCCAACAAAGCCTCGTCCAGCAGAGAACTAATTTAGTCTCTTGTACAGTTGATGAATGAAGAATTTCCTCTTGAGACTAAATTACAGGCCTTGTCAGGGTTGCTCTTTCGTGATCTGTTATTTAGATGTAATTTTCCAACAGGGCTGGAACACATAGCCATGGGCTAGAATAGTATTTGCTGTGAACAGCTGCCACACACCGTCCTTCGCATCCCACACCCTTTCCACCCTCCCCGGTATCCCCCCCTTCTTCCCTCCCTCCCTCCCGACACACATGCGAGACTCACTAGGCACAACTCACATTGCATTTGTTAGATCCTCACTGAGGTCCTTAATTAAACCACAAGAATGGCATTTGCCCACCTTCCCTGCGCCCCTGTTGTACAAAGAGTCACGTCTTGTTGGAACACGCTTAAAAACAGATGAGAAGGCTTTTTTCAGACACTGATGATTATAACCCTGTGTCAATGTTTTTCCCCTTTGGCTTGAAGATAGACTTGTGATCCTCCTTTGGCTTTTTGAACCGTTGGAAGCTGTGTAAACACCCAGCGTGTCAGTAAAGCTCTGTTGACCTAATGGCTGCTGAGCGCAGGGCGATTACGTCAAAACTCCCGTATCTCACCAAGCTGCAATCTCACCTGTTCTGAGGTCATTAACGACGAGGTCTGAAAACCAAGGCAGGAACATTCTAGCTAGTCATTACCTAATGAAGAAATGGATGGGTAGGACTATTTAAAGGAGTTTTATAACAGTCCGATAATTGTTTTGGGCTTTAATCCCAGGATGCTATCTCCAATTAAGAGGCTGACTATTTTAATGCAGAGCAGTAAATCTGAATGCAAAGGGAACACGTTGCAATGCAGTCTGTAGGCCCATCTGGGAGTCACTCTGCTAGACGAGCATCATAAATCCACAGGGCATGGAAGTAATCCAAGACGCAGGGCTCTACGTTATCCACTTGCACACACTCACGCCTTACCTCTACGCAAACTGGGCTATGCGCTCGGATGCAGCAAGCTGCACAGCCCACAGAATTGGAAGTGCTGTAGGTGAAGAGCTGGGATCCACGTTTGTGAATGGCGATGACCTGAAATAATTTTTTAGCATAATACTGGTGGGGAGCCTAAACAAATCAAGGAGCTGCTGACAGCAAATGATATAGTTTTAGAACAGTATAAAGGACTTCAGTGGTGAAAATTCTGAGGGATGAATTCAGAGCTCATTTGCACACAGGGGTGTGTGTGTAAAACACACAAAGATCTTATTCTACAGCCTCAGTGATGGTACCTGGCACTTGGACACTCTCCAGACATAAGTCCCATGTGATCACTTTGACATCTGCAGGACGAGTGTGCGTGGCCCCACAAGCCTGGCTCACATCCTCCGGCCAACACGGCGAGGACGGAGTCCTGAACACAAGTGCAAGGAGATCCTACCACAGGCAGATGCTGAGCAAAGACCTTCTTGGGGACCTCCAAGCTTCCTGGTCTCTAGTGGTCTTTCCTTTGGGTGAAATCACAGCAGCCCAGCGCGGCGTGGCTGGATGGGCACCGAGCAGAGCTGGCACCTTTTGCTTGCCTGCAGGGAGCCTTCGTTCCCCTGCTTAAGCTCACAAGGTCCTGCTTTGCTCCAGATGGAAACCACAATGCTCTCATCTGACTGCACTGGGGGCAAGGTCAGACTCCAGGAGAAGAGAGAGGATGACAGACCCCAGGAGTACGGGTGCTCTCCCAAATGGGGCACCTCATCCTCACAGCCCGCAGGCTGCCGGCTACAGGAGCGAGCAAAACGAGAGCGTTGCTCTCCGGGAAGAGGGATTTCCATTTGCACTTGGTCTCTCTGCCTTCCTGACTAAAGCAGCCACAGGTCCCTGAAATCCTGTTCCCTTGGGGAGCCTCTTTCCCCCCCTCAGAGCCCAACGGGGAGCTCTGGAGAGGAGCCGTGGCCGTGTTGATGGACAGGCAATAGAAATAGTGCCATCTACTGACAGACACGAATATGTAGCCTTGAAGGGAGTCAATGAGGTTATTGTGACTGTGACATGCGAAATGCCATCACAGCCCACATCGTCATATTCTGGGATGAGAGGGCGGGAGCACAAATGTTATAGTGCATTTACACCCACTCCTGAGCCTGAACAATGTGCTTTAGTGTGGCAAGATCCCTGCAAGAGAGCTCCAGAATCCTATTTGCAAACCTACTCCTTTACGCATAAAGCTTCCACCAGCGTATTGCCGTTTTCTTAGATTTGCCTGTGATTTGAAAATACCTCCACAGCCTTTGTGGGTTGGCTTGTTGGAGCATTTACCAACCCGTGGTGCAAATTAGGGTCGCCCTTTGCTAAGTAACCAGACAAACAGCAAAACAAGAAGACAGATCTGGCTCCCAAAGACCACCAGTCTGTGCAGACCGCAGTTGGTTGCGTGTAGCTGGTGAGCAGCACTTTACATGTAAGCAACTTTTTCAGGCACGCAGGTGATTTTGCTCTCCGTTCCTAGAGGCATTAAGTAATGAACGACTTCATCTTACCTACAGTTTAGACTACCGTGTCATTTACGTTTGTTCTGATGACAGTGACTTTTTCACAGAACAGGTTTTTTTGGTACAACACTGTGACAAAGCATTTAGTTCTGGCCCAGCTGCACTCATGCAGCAGCAGGCCAACCCCACACTCTCCCCCCACAGCAGGGCTTCAGATGCTCAGCTAAGTGATACACAAGACTTCTGCAGAGGAGAGTCTGCACCAAAAAGAATCTTCATTTCAACAACATGCAGCCAGTTGTATTTCAGTGGCACAAAATTCATTTGAAAGCTTTTTTCCAGTTTCCACAACTTTCCATGAGACAGCCCTGTCTTCTCTATAGTCCAAAAAATATTCTCTACCTGTGAAGAACCAGGCAGGAGGGCTGCATTTCAAGGTCCCGTGGCTTGTGTTTTGTGACATACTCTGCCCTGTTACAGAGGACCCCGACAGCAGCTCATGCACGTGCCCAGGAAAGGCTCAGAGTACAGCCTGGCAGATCTGTGCTGAGCCCTGGCACCCACAAAGCCCCACACACAGCCAGACCAACAGCAAGACTTGCCTTTGCACAGCCTCCTCCCATGACATTGCTATCTTCAGAATGTCCTTGTTCCCAGGTCCCTGGGAGCATACGAGCTCACTGTGAGGAATGTCTGTTTGCACTCCATGAAATGAAACACTTCGAGCGGTGGAGGAAGACCCTTAATGTTGGGTGCCAATTTCTAAATGTTGGCTGCTGTTGTGGTTTTGTACACCGGTGCCAAAACAGATGGTGAATGGCTGCTCACACCCAGGCAGAGGAAGGAGCAGCTACAGACACTGACAGTCACGTCCCTGATGGCTGATGACAATAGGAGCCATCCCCATTTTTCATGTAGTTTCTTTACCAGCACCTCCCTCCCATCTTACTTTCCGGCAGCTCCTCTCTAGCATGAAGTGATGGGCGGGAGGTAAGGAATAAGCATTTTGCAAGATCCTCAGCCCTCATTGCTTCTCTGCTTCATGGACAAAGATTCCGGTAGTAGTTTCTGGTGGGCACAGCCAGGAAGAGTCCCTATGCCCCAAGGTCAATGGAAAGCACAACACTCGGCACAATGTCAGAAGCAATCTCAGAACCGAACCGCCCAGCAAATATACTCCCGAGGTCCACTGACATAGTATTAGGGACCACTTCGTCAATAATATGGGAAAAAAAACTTGGATTGATTTAAATCCTCCTGGCACACAACTGCCTTACCTCCTTCTAAAAACAGAGCGGTTTTGACCAAGGTAAGAATGTTTGCTGGATCTCTGCCCCGCCTGCATCCTGCCTGTGCAGCACGTCTCCCTGCTGCCAGCCTTTGGGCTCCTTGGAGTGGAGCAGCAACGTGTCTCTTGGCGCTGAGGCATTGCGGGACGGCTGCTCCCAGAGCAACCCCGAGGAACTGTGAGCCTTTTCCTGCTTGTGTTGAGAAGGGTAGGCCACGTTTCTTCTCAGCAGCGTCCCCAATTCGCAGGGTCATCCTATGAATTTCAGAGGGTGGTTGGTGCAAGACCTGTTGGGTGAGGTCCTCCAGAATATTGCTGCTTTTTCTCACGCCCACCTTTTTTTTCCCTGGTTTTAATGTGATTTGAAGGTACTTTAACAACTCAGAAACCAAAAGTCAGTGAAAAACTTCCCCAACTGTAGGGTTATTTTTTGTTTAATCCCACCACTTTTAGGGCAGTCTCAGAGCTGACACATGCCTGTTAACAGCATTGGCAATCCTGCTTGAAGCATTTCAGAGCAGCTTTGATTCTTTCCATTAATGGCCTCTTAAGGGCTACACCCTACAGCTGCCACATTTCTTGCAGGCATAAACCCTGACATTTAGCATTTAGCATGGCCTTACTTAAGGAGGGTTTGTTCTTGCTCTTCCCTATTGGGCTCAGTTAATAGTTCTCTGGTGATTTTATCTCCATTATCTGCTGCAAAGCTCTGGGTGCTGGCTGCATTTCCCCAGCTAGCAGCGGTGCTGTCAATGCCAAATATTTCAAGCTGTCAGGACATTACTGAACCGAAATTTCTTGAAGCCACTGGTAGCCTAAAGGTGAAGCATTTAACTATATTGCACTGGGTTAGCAACTCTGATGGTCCCTGCATTCGCTTATTAGTGGTGGCCAGTTGCTACTGATGGCAGCATGGGGACAGTCTCTGCGTGGGGACAGTCTCCGCATGGTCCATCCTGGAGCAGCTCCACCTTCCAACTCCTGGCCAGGGACAGGAGCCCCTGTAACTTGCCGCCTCATTCCAGATTCCTTAGGATTCTCCTGAAAATGTGATCTGTGTGGCACTTTTTCATACTTCTCAGTTAGTCCTTAGTAGGAGAAGGGGTGGGGTCAGGTCTGTTTTTAGCGTATTTTCCCTTTGGTTTTAAAGTTTATTTAAACTGACTCACATTTAATTGTCCTAAGGTAAACAGATGAATCACCCAGGGGGGAATACACCTCCAAAGGTCAGGGTTCACAGCAAGATTTTTTTTCTTTCTTTCTTTTCCTTGGGCTTAAATAAGGAAAACTGGGTTGGTTGGAAAATAAAACTATTTTATTTGGGAGTTTAGCAGACAGTGACTCAGATTTTTTAGTTTCCTGAACTTTTTACTTTTATATAAGTAAGACTCTTGATAAACAGGTATTGGGCCCCCACCTGCCATGGAAAGAGCAGCGGGAGTTCACTGCAGTGTGTTAACAGAAGCTCTCTTGTTCTGCCACTGAAATTAGCTGGTTGGCTACAGGAAGATTCTTGATAACTCCTAATGCAAGCCCTTCAGACCAAGCATGCTGCATAGCCCCTTTTTTCCCCTTTTGGAAAGTTCATAATCAGTCAATAAGAAAACACTATTAAAAAAATAGAAGAAGAAAAGAGACGCAAGGTAAATTTTGCTTCCAGAAAGTTGGCTGCCATCCCTTGAAATCCCTCGATAACTTGTAATTGAAATTTTCTCTCCTATTAAGAACCGTTCACAGTAACAGCTTGCTATTTCCAACCTTGCTCATCTGTGTGGGATGTGTCTCCAGCTCTGTGTTGATAGCGTCAGCTATGGATGGGCTAGCTGGTGTGGCATGGGGTTGCCAAAAAACAGGCCATACATTTGCATTTCTCAGCATTTTTACTTTGATCTGGTGTTTGGGCTTGGAGCTCACCAAAGTCTATCTCAGGTCATGCTAACAGCACCTGTATCCGTGCAAGAGACACCTTGCTCAGTTGAGTTTTGTTGTTGTAATAGAGAAGAAAAGACACCAGTAAAGTGCTGTAGGAACACATGGCTGTAGAAATCACACTACAGAAAAAGCCATGAAGAAAAGGGCTGCAATGTTTACAGGGCGATTTCAGCTCCTTCTGGCTCATCATACCTTCACCCCACCAGACTAGGCAGGGCTAGGATGGATAGGATCGTCAGATAATCTGATCAGAGATTTGGAAGTGGAAAGGACAAACTGAGGATTCCTGAGCCCTTGTCCCACCCTGCTCTAGGATGAGTGACAAGACTCTATGGATGTGCCCTCTAGATCATGAGTCCATTGTCCCTTGCCAGACAGAGCCTGGGAGACATCTGCCTCCCTCTTGGACTTCCCCAAAAGAGAGGTCCCAAAAGGAACTGAAGTGTTTCATCTGACAGCATGGACAGGCAGTTGATAGAGCAGGGTTTTCCCACAAGCTCCTGATTTGCAAGGCTGTGAGTGATTTGCACTTCTCTCCCTTCCTGTGGATATGGGAGGTAGCAATACCTCTGCTGAGATGCCTCTGAGATGCTCAACTACCGTGGTCATGCTTTGATTAGATACATTTCTCCATGCAAAAATGTAGGGAACCACTGCATTTCTCTTGATATTTTTGAGGATTTTGAAGACTGGAAACAAAAGGAAAAAAGTCCACATTTCTAAATAATCCAAAATGTTTAAATGGAAAAGCACTCATCAAAATTTTGTGTACCAATGATGTATTTCAGAACTTTCATCCACTTTTTAAATTACCAGCTCTTTTCTCCACCTTGCTAGGAATATTTAAATGTGACCAGACAGCTGAGATACTTCATGAAAAATAAGCATATACGACAGCAACAACTCTAAGGGCAACTCCTGATACATTTGGTGGCATTTGGTGAATGACAGATAAAAAAGTGCATTGGAAGAACTCCTACTTTTCGTCACCACTTGTGTTGTAGTGTAAGTCAATGGACAACATTCCAGGGATGACACTTTGGGTTTACATGTGAGCAACCAAGACGTTTTCCCCAGCTTGATTTGAAAGTGATATAGCCAACTTCAAGACTAGCTAAATCAAACAATATTGGTTTGCCAGATCCGTGAGCATCCACAAATAGCCCCTGATGGAGACAGGAGACTGGACCTTTGGTGTGATCCAGTATGACTCCTCCCATGTTCTTCTGTCCCTCTCTGCTCACTCTGAATTCCTGGACAGCAGAGCACTTTCCAGTCTCATCTCAGAACAGAAAGCTTTTAAAATGCAGAAATTAGGAATCCAGTTTAAAGGAGACAGTTTTGAAAATATGGTCCCCAAATCACCAGAAATTTATTTATCCATTGCCTTTGGCTTTCACAACAGCCAGGTTTGAGCAGCCCCAGGTGCCTACAGATACTGGAAGAGGTGGAAAGTTACAGCTGTAGTTGCTCGTCACACTTTGCAGTGGTGACCAGTGTTTAGTACTGAGACCGTAAACCTCTCTGACTGTACGTGAAGCCCAGCTGCAGCTTCCCTGCAAAAAAACCCCTAACCATTTCCATATTTTATCCCCTCACCCTTTCAGGTTGCTCAAAGCAATTCCCCAAAGCCACCGTATCTTGCACCTGAAAAGAACCTCTTGATCCCAGACCCACTAAACATCCCCCACATAATGTGTTTATATTTCTTTTGCACTTGTTTGCCGTTTCAAACCATCTTAACCAAACCCGTGGGAGGTCCCCATGGTTTTCCCTTCCTGATGCAGAAAGCCTCGGTCTTTGCAGGAACACCTTACCCCTCTCGCGGTGCCATTCCCTCTCTCTGGAGGAAGTGAAAGCCTACAGCCAAGCTCTCTCAACTTTTTGGAAACCAAAGGGAACACACAGCAACACGGGGTCTATTTGTATTTACACTGTAGTTACCAGAACCTCGTCAGGCTTTTCCTCATGTTCTCTCCCTCTTATTTTCACTCTTCTTTTTCGGACGGTGGATGTGTACTTGGTAACACTGAACTGCTCTGTATGTTTCTTTAGTTCTGCCTCTATTAGTAGCTTCCGTCCGCCCTCCCAGCCCCAAGCGCGGAGACCTGGCAGCGAGGAGATCAAACAAACACAGCTGGTCCCGTGTCACTCCCGCCGCCAGCCAGCTCGCCGCGCGCCCGCTCCCCGAGCCCACGGCGGCCAGGGTGCAGGTGGAAGCGGGTGGCTTTGAGGTCGAGGTGTAAATACCCATAATTAGACACGAATTACATTTAATACCCATGACGGGGTCTGGTGGGAAACAGGTGGGGCAGAAAGCTGGAAGATGCACACTGGAAAAAATTCTCCTTGCTCGACTTGATCTCAAGCCCATGGAAGCGCATGGAAAGAATCCCCTGGAGTTGTGATGGGCTTCGGACCAGGGTTCTGTGCAAAAGCAAGGGAGCGCAATAGGAAAAGCTGCATATACAGTATGGATTGGCAATTTTAGCAGCCTTCTCCTTGGCAAGGAGAGTTAAAGGGGAAGTGTGTGTGTGTGTGTGGAATTAAAAATGAAAATAAGAAAAAGAAGAACAAAGCAGAAAACAACTGGAGGGCAGGGGGAAAAGCAGAGGGATGGTAATTTATATCTTAATTTCAAAGATACTCATATGGTCTATTTTGACACACCTTGCAGAAAGTAACAAAACAGCGTGGGTTGCCAGAAATAAATGTTACGGCTCTCACATTCTGAGTTCTCATTTTTTTTTTCTGGAGAGCTATTCCAGATATTTCTTACAATTTGACTTTTCAGCTGCTTGGAAGATTTACTGAGTGCCTCAAATGCATTCGGTTTTTCAACGCTGATTGGTAGCAGTAGCTCTAGGAGGGTGTTCCAGTGATGTGCAAATAGGTCAAGGAATAAGTGAACCAATAAGGTAACCAAACAGGAATGTAAACTGAATGGAGCCTTTTATGCAAAGGTGAAGGGTTCAATTTTTTCCAGAATTATGAAATATTGAGAAGTTTGTGTCAGAGCCCCCATGCTCAAAACCTTTTGATAAGCAGAGATGTTTTTAAACCTACCCAGGCTTCAGTGCATTTATCCTCCAAAAATGTTGGTCTTGGAAACTTACTTGTAAGTACAAATACATGGTTGGAAAACATAACTTTATCGTAGCACACAAAATCTATGGTAAATCTCGATTAATGTTTGTGTGATACAGTTTCAGGCTTGCCAAAGTTATCACTTCTACCTGGCCCTTTTTTTTCCTTTTTTTTCTTTTTTGGCAGAAAGCAAGCAATCTGCTGATCCTCAGCTGATGTAAATTTGCTTAGTGGTTTTGATACCTACCAAAAATCTAACTGAATCTCCTTAGTGTATACCGAGCAACAGCCTCAAGGACCCCACACTCACAGGCTTGCCTCAGCAATATTCAAGGCTCAATTTACAATTTTTCTTTCCAAGATGACTCATACCTGTGAATTTATTTCTCATTTTTCATGACCAGAGTGCCATGTTTTTCACTTGAACAGTCAGGAAAATCTTTCCTGGAAGTTTCTGTTGATATTTTAAATCCCATTGATTCTTTCATTCTGACACTTAACAGTTGCAGTGAATCAATAAAGAAATAGAAGCAACACCCAGTGACCCAAACAACTCAAAATATACCACCGATACCAGAGAATCAAAAGACACAAGAAGGGATACATGGAGGAAAATGTTTCTTACCCCCCTCATTACCAATTTCAACGTAATGCCAAAAAATGAAAGTCTAGTCAGAAGCAGTTCTGAAACAAGAAGGCTAAATAACTTGATGAAGTGTTTCTAGCCAATATGCTCTTTGCTGTGTTGTGTTTTGTTTGTCTCTATGGAAGAACACCAAAGGGCAAACAAGGTAAAGCCATATCACACCCTCCTGCAATTGTTTCTTCCATTCAAGATACCTGTCTCCAGTCACATATTACCTTTTGTGCTCTAGGATGTGCCATTTACTGAGAATTAAAAAGCCAGATTTGGACATAAGTAGTCAAACATATTGCTTAATTGTGGTCAAGGTACATTCATTTTAGTCCATTTTAATGCAGACGTTTTTTGCTAAGCAGGTCAGTGCTAGAGATGCCAAACTTCTTCCTGGTTTGCGAAATATTCCCATCCATTTATGCGGTGCCTACATCTGGACTACGGTTTGCAGCGAATCAACAACTGCTGAAATAAATACACAGTTAACCTGAGGTCAGTGAGACTCTGCGGCATGTAAGCTGGGTGCTACATGCGTATCCTGCTTGAGAAAGAAATTCCCACTTCAGCACTGCCAAAACCTGACAGTCACAATCACTCTGTACCTGGAGTTGGTCCCTCTCAAGATTCAAGTGGGTTGAATCCCACTGGAGGGGTAGAGTAGGGCATCTGTACCACTGGACGACGTTTCTCTTTAGGGAAACTTGCTAGGTCAGTGGCATGGTTGCAAAAATAAGCAGCTGCTGAAAGACATCAGCACTGCATTAATAACAAACAAAGAGCTGAAAATTTTCATGACTAGCCTTTTCATGGCTTTTAGTCATACCTTAAGCCAGGGATTGCAGACACATGTGATAATTAAAGCGAAAAGATCTTTTTGAACCTCAAAACATTTGAGCTTGACTGAATTTGAATTTTAGACAAGGTTTCACATGGGTTTTTATTTCAACCAAGCCAGTTTTTCCACCTTCCCTTTTCAGACAGGCTTAAATTTTAATCCTCAATACCTGTGAAGTTATTTATGCTAGTTTGTTTGTTTGTTTGTTTCCAATTAAATTTTAATTCATTTTTAGTGCTCAGCAGGGTATTTATTTTTCATAATGCTGGGTGTAACCATTTATATAAACAAATCTGCCTAGTTTATTTTTCTCCATGCCCTTTTGATGTTGAATCTGTTGATTTCCATTACTTTCAGCCCCATGCATGATGGCAGACTTTCCTACATGTCCCTCCTGGTAGCTCTGTTCTCAGACAGACATCAATGACCTGAACACCCATTTGACAACTGATTAATCAGTCAAAGCATGTGGAAAACAGTGGTACTACATGACAACCAGGCTTTTTAGTGTTAGAGGCAGCCGAAAAGTTGAACCATGTTTAGATTAAAACCATTTCTTTTTAACCAGATGAAAACATGTGCAGAAGATGACTACTTTCATCAATCTGTCCCCATATTTTTTACTTCATTAGAAAAAAAAATCTCCAATGTTTCAGTCCAAATGGACAATTCAATCTTGCTTTCAAGCTGAGTGTACTTAGCATTTGTGGGGTTTTCACCTATTTTTAGTTTTCATTTTTTAATGAAACATTCCTACAGGAAAATCATAACAACGACGACAATAAGAACAAACTCCTTATTTTACATAGCTTTAGAGTCCATCAATTGTAAGTTGGAAACACAAGAGAAAAGGCTGCTTGCTGGAATATGTCCACTGCCTTACACTGGGAATATGGTCCGGTGTTCCCCATAAACACACTAAGAATCCCTGACTGCATTAAGGAACCCATTTGTTAACACAGGGAAAAAGAGAAATCAAACCAGGCTGGGTTTTTTTTGTTGTTGTTGTTGGTTTGTTTGGGGGGGGTTTTTTGTTTGTTTGGTTGTTTTTTTTTAAATCCCATAAATTCAGTTTCCGTGGGTTCAGGCTCTTCCTACCTTTTATGCAAGCAAAGTGTGGGAAGGGTAAGGGATGAAAGCCAGGAAAATCTTGCAGTCCTTTTTACAAGTGATTTCAGGTGTTCTCCATTTCTAACTGCTAGTCAAGGGACAAAAATGCATTTTCTTCAGCTGAAGGATGCCTCACCCTATCTGTGAGAAAATGTATGATATCTAAAGAGGAAGGGTGACCATTGGCCACTACAACAGAATTGTCCAGTTCTGCTGTGATACAGATGAAAGAGCCTCAACTCCAAGAAACAAAGCTTCAATGTAGCCTAATCAGAAGAGACACTGAGTCAATAAAAACTTCCTGCCTTTCCTGGAGTGTTAGGGATACCTACATATAATTCCCCAGAAAGTACTGACATCATGCTCTTTTACTTCAGGAAGGAAGAAGTCCCCATGTCCGTGCCTCAACGAAGCAGCTAACTTCAGTTTTTACAGTAAAGACACTCAAAACCAGGCCTAGTCCTCCCATGGAAAAAAAAACAAAAAAAACCCCCAAAAAAACCACCCACAGCAGCAGGTCTGAAAACAGCACATGCAAAACTCTACATTTCCATTCAGAGTTGGTGAGGTTCTTCATGTCCAAGACCAAAACAGCAACCTTTTCATCATAGTTCAGTTTTTTGCAGGTGCAGGTCTCTTTTTTTCCCTGCCATTCCCTTGCTGAATAGGTTTGCAGGTACGGCACCGTGCCACAGGCATGAAGTGATTTGCGTATTTGCTGGGACATGACATTTGGTAATCCATCATGCCTTGGTCATACAGACCGGTTCCCCTTCTTTCTCTTCTGGCAGACAAAAGGGGCAACAAATTGATGCAAGCATAATTCATGTCTACTCTACAGCCCTTATGGAGTGCCAAAGCAAATGTCTTCTGGGAAAGAGAATGAGATCCACAGATTTCCAAGTCCTCAAATCCTTAAGCTTTAAAAAGTGAATAGTTCCGGCTTGCGGTATTTGGACTTTCCAGTAGTTGTGGTGAAGAAGGGAGGTGTGTAATGTGTCTGTTTGCTTTCTGGCGACTTGAATTGTCCTGCCATTTTCCCAAGAGTTGAAAGGCCAATACTATCATAAAGATGACTATGAAGGCATAAAAATTTCATATGCACTGGTGAATGAAAGATTTGCTTCCAAACATTGGGTGCGTTCCCAAACTCTCCACACCTCCTGAATGCGGTCAGGAAACCTCATAAGAGCCGACTCCACTGTAAACGGTCTGAATCCAGTTGGGTCACAAACACAATGAGAAGAAAGTTTCTCATGCCACAGTGAACAATTTTTCCCATGTAGACAAGGCCTTAATTAATCTTTAAAGTGTTCCAGTTTTAATTTTAGGTCCCACTTGGGGCTGGTTCTTACTGCGGCTCCCGTCCAGCAAAGCTCCTAAGCACATCCCTAATTCTAAGCATTTAAAGTAGCCTTGTTGACTCCTATGGGACTGCTCACATGCTTAAAACTATGTAGATGTTCAAACTTCAGCTGGATCAGGGCCTGCCTCCGAACTTGAGTGTCGTTGTCCAGTCACAACAACAACGCAATGTAAGAGAAACGGCTCCCAAACCGACCTTCAAAGTTTTGTCTGAAGGCACACTGGAAGGGCCAGACAGCTGTCAGGATTTGCATTAGTTTGTTCACCACAGTATAAATTACCTCCGATTTGCCTAATGACTGTTTGGAATCAGGATGTCTCAACCCCGCTAATACAATGCCCCATGGGCAATAATCCTCTTTTTAGAAGAGTCATAGGCAAAGTACGCTTTCAGCAGAATAAACCACTTCACACAACTCCAGGTGAGCTATGTGCTGTGTAAGTACCCTGGGCCCCATGGAGAACGCAAAAGCACATCAGTGTGTGCTCGCCGTGTGTGCTTGGCTTCAAGGAGCGTGGTTTATTTCTCAGTAAAAATAACGTTTCTTAATGAGGACGTATCAGCCAAAACATTGATTAACTGTGGCTTTTAACAGATTACTCAAAGAGGTATGAATTTAATTAGCCCTCGTCAAAGTAAGAAGAATTAGCGTTGAGCTGTTTTATAACTTAATTCTCCTGGCTGGAGGACAAAATGAAAGGAATAATTTTTTAAAGGGAATGATTGGAAAGGTGATTAAGTGATGTGGTCATGTTTGCTTGGGCTCCAAATATAAATTTTGTTTAAAAAACCAAAAATACGGAAAGGCAATAGTAGAAATGCTGAAGGCCCCAATTTGTCATGTTGGCGTTGCTGAAAGCTCTGATTCTCTGAATTGTACTACAGTAAACAGCATCACGAAGCAACGTGACCAGTTAATGTGAAGTTCAAACAGACAGTAACCTATTTGTTTAGAGGTCTGCCAAATGATGTTCAAGAGAAGCAAGCTAGCCGACTTCAAAAACCACTTTTTCTCACCCCGACAAACCTTCCTTTCATATTTCTGTAGCACACCTTACAAAAGAGCCCATACCAAAGTTCCTCCCCTGTGAAATATGAAACATCTTCACCTGTAAGGATCAGATCAAAAATGAAATCTAAATATGGCCTATTTTTTAATTAGCGTTGCTTCTTGAAATATATTTGGAATTTTTTATTCAACTAAGCCTTTAAAAGCAAAAAACAGATTTTAAAATTGTCTGAGAGGTTGGAGAGTTCTGAATAAGAGTCCTAAACCCAATAAGAATCACTATGCAGAATAACAGTGCAGTCTGAAATGCTGCTCTTGAGGATCTGCTGGAAGCGCTGAACATCCTCATGGAAGCTGATGGATTTTCCCAACCCTCTTGTTCCACAGAACGACTCCCTGTTAGTTGCCTTCACTTCCAGCTACTGCCCCAGTACACAACAAGGAGCTGACCTGCCTCTTCTCCTGGCCGCTCCAAACATCCCTTGGGAGATCTCCGCTGTCAGATGGTGAAGCCACATGATGTTCCTTCCCCCGCATGTTCGCGGGGCTGCACAGTGCCAGCAGAGCTTTCTCATACGATTTGCAACTTGTCCAAGCTGTGCACACAATGAAATCCAAGTGCACACACCTCAGGACTTGGAAACCTAACCTGTGATGCTTTTCCTGGCGGGGACGGACTTCGTTCTGCTTCACATCTGGCTCTTTAGCTTTGGATCAACTTCAGTAAAAGTGTTTTAAAAAGCAAGGGCAGAAAGACTGCTGAAGAGGGGCTCTGAATTAAAAGGAGGCTTCAGTGAGCTCATAGCAACAAGTGGGAAGGAGAAAGCAAGGGGAGTAGAGATGCTCTAAAATACCACAGTGTAAAAAAGGAAAGTATCTGGAGTCTAAGACTGCTCGGAGAAGAGGAAATACCTAAAGTATTTCTGGGAAAACAGCCGCTGGAACTAAAGCGTTTCCACTTTCAGGGGCCCCCAGGGCTGGTGGAACATGTTCACATCGTGCTGAGCAAAACCTGGAGCTTTTCAGGACAACTGTGGCTTGTTTGGTTGATGTAAAAGATAGGCTGAACTCTGCAAAAAGTAATTGAAAGCAGTAACATACCAAGGGGCAGATCCCATTTTCAAATGATTTATGGTTATTACTCAAGATATATGCCTAATTGAGAAAGCCACGTGATCGCAGATGAAGGAAAGCTTCTAGCCCTGCAGATCTTCTTACCAGAGCTAAAAATCCACCACCACGATTTATTTAATCCTTCTCATCTCCAATGAAACATAAATACGGTGACTTCCAAGAACACATGCAATCCAGCTTGGAGGAACAATAAAGGTAAATAGTCTGATGGTTTATCAGGATTCACCAGATGGCTCTGATGTGGAATTGGCCCTTCCAGCCTCTCCAGCCTCAGGCAGAGGACAGGGAAGCTGTGACTGAAAAGCTTGAGAGCTGTGCACTCTCCTCCCAGGAACACACAGAAATGCAAAAAGGCTTTGGTGAGCAAATACCAAGCTGTGCATAGAAGAGTCCACACAGCAAAATGGGAGACCGGGAAGCATCAGTGCAGAAGCAGAAGTAACGAAGGTATGCGGTGCAACTCTGACACAGAAAGCTGTATAGTTGCGCCAGTGCTTCAGCTAATTATTCCTAATTAGGGTAGGCATGGAGCCATACTGCAGTGCTTTTGGAAGGAAGCTTATAGTCCTGTACAGGCCCACAAGCTACTGGTTTTAGGTGCAAGTAAAACAGAGAAAAGTTTTTTTAGGTGGTACTCTGCAGCTTGTAGTTAATTGCGTAATGGCAGGTCGTCTCTGCTAAGTGGTCGACAAGCTAAAAAGGAGAGATGCATATTAAAAACTGACACCAACAAGTGTGAACTACAGGAACACAACTCCACTGTCTGGGGACTCTTATGGTCTGTTAAGTCACCTGGAATCGCTTGGAATTACAGCCCCATAATGCAACATTTCCCTAGCTTTACTCTGTTGCTATCATTATTATCACTATTTTTGCATCATATATAAAGCAGCATTTTGGAGCTATGCCCTGTACCCCCTGCAGCTGCTTCAAGCTATGACTACATCTGCTGTTGCCTTCACAATGGCTGCTACCTCTTCTTCTTCCCGTTCTTCCAGGAGCAATGGAAATGTGTCCCCTGTCTAACACCTACTCCAGCCTCATTCCAGCATGCTCACGTGCTGGTTTTCTCACTCTTTTGTCCTCCAC
This sequence comes from Eurypyga helias, assembly GCF_000690775.1. Taxonomy (NCBI): domain Eukaryota; kingdom Metazoa; phylum Chordata; class Aves; order Eurypygiformes; family Eurypygidae; genus Eurypyga; species Eurypyga helias. The sequence goes on from NW_010244090.1 coordinate 75,073, forward strand.
CAGGAACAGTGCTCACCTCTCTGGGAGCTTCCTGTTTATCTCAAACCAAGAGAGATGCCAGAGCAGTAAATTGGTGTCCTGGATACATTTGCACACTTTATCTCTTTTCACATGTAAATATTCATGAGGTAATTCCTAACCTCATGGAAGCTACTGATAAATATCCCCTTGCCTCACTGCGAGAACTGAAGATGTGGTGTTCTCCTCCCTGCAGCTCCTCAGCTCGTGTATTTGAAGGCTAATCCATCCCCCCAGGGCCATGACCACAAGGCAACACCCACAGCCAAATAATATTCTATTAAGATCTGCAGCATTGGGTGTTATTGGAATGGATGGTTGAAAGAATGATTTATAACATGAAATACTGCATTTACCTGTTGCTTTTATGTATATATATATGTATATTTACATATATATATTTATGCATATATATTTACATATATACACACCTATGTATGGCATACAAATTTACATTAGTTGGCTGAATCCACCTGACAATTTAATATTGCAATAAGGAGTCAACAGTAATGTATCAAAACATGTAGCTAGTTAAGCAATTCCCATCACTATATTTCCACAGAACAGAAATGTGTTATGTCTGCTTCAGGTTTTCTCCCCCCTAATAAATATCCCTTGCCCCAGAGATTTTCTGAATTTTGGGTGTTTTCATTTGGCTTTTTGACTGCTGAAAAGTGGACCCACTTCAGGTGATTTTTAAATTTTAATCCAGGTTCCAAATATCATGAAGACATGGTTTTATTTTTGTTTGTTTGTTTTGTTTTTCTTTTGAGATAGAAATTTCTTCTAGAAAGGAATCACTGTGGTCAAAAAAACTTTCTTTTTTAAATAAGTCATTTCCACCTATTAAAAATGGAAATTTTATCTGAATAAAGAATGTGAGCAGTACCTTTTAGGTAGCGAATTATAAGAGTAAGATTAAACTGCAGCAGAAAATGCTTCACACAACACACCAAAGGAGAAAGACCAGAAGAAAAGCTTTATAGCTTCTTCCCATGCACGTATGTGGCTCTTCAGTGCTGAGACTAACACCCTAATTTTGAAGGGGGATTGTCCACAGACATTTGCTGTGGGATTCTTTATCTCCTCTGAGTTTCTGCAGATATGTTGGCTGTGCTCTAGGGTGTAAAGATGGGAGCAAGAAAGATTGCTGCAGAAGAGACCACGAGACCATCAATGGTGTCACCTGAATGTCCTCCGGGTCAAAATCCTGGCCTTTCAATCTGAAAAGGGTTTTCCTATGCACAAGCCTTATTGACCATGTTGGTACAGCTATTTTTCAAATACACAGGGTATTTCATGCATCTTTTCTGACTGTACGTGCTCAGTAACCCAAGCTCCTCAGATCTGCTGATCATTCAAAGAGCCGCAGCAAATTACTTGAACAGTTACCTACTGGGAATCTGGGCTTGGGATGTGGGCAGTAGAGGCTCAGCTGCCTAGCAAGCCCAATTTCCCAAATATGCCATGCATCTTGGTTTGCTGACAACAGGGAATTGCATTATTTAGGCACTAAGCCGTCACAGGGGATAAGCTGGAGAACACTGTTGCTCAAAAAGGCCTAAGGGGAAACAACAGAGGAAAGCCCTACAGTGTACAGGGAGAGAAAGGAGAAGCCCTATGGAGAGAGAGGAGAGGCCCTACAAAAATAAGAGGTGTAGAGAAGGACCCCCAACCCCTGATGGGGGGGTTAGGGGCCATTTTAGTCTGATAAACGCACAGTTCTGTATTGAAGAACAAGAAACAAACAACGCCAACAGAAGTCACAGTGTTGATCATTCCTAAGCAAATGCACAGTCACAGCTCAGAAGGCTTGTTCTTGTCCTGCTTAATTAACACTGTCCTTGCACTGCGTCTATCTGTGGCTGAACACACTAATTGCCCTGGGAGAGTTACAAGAGTGAATATGCTAATGGGGGCATATTGCTTCAGACGCAATTCCTGTCCTGACATAGGTAAGTCCATGTTTATCATATCTAGATGCGGTTTAGTTGCCTTCTGTATCCATCTGTTTATATCTACATTTAACTAAGTTTTCCTGAAGTGACTACTTTTCCCAGTGTTTCAGTTTTGGAGCATCTCATTTCAAGGGGCCTGATTTTCACTGTGTAACCTTTTAGCACTTCCTAACAGTTGAGACATAGCTTCTCAGCATCCAAAAGAACAAGGAGTGGCTCTTCCACTGGTCCCTTGAGAAAATCCTCACTTTACATTTCTTTCCTGTATGTTTCTGTCCTTCATTCCTCACAGCCAAGATGATGCCCAGGCTCTGGCGTCTCCTGTCCTGGCACTCTCCTGGGCATGGTCACCAGGAGCCTATGCAAGGGCTGTGGTTACATGGTCATTTTTGTATAGGAGAGCAGAAATAGACTTTGAGGAGAATCTGGGCTGAACCAGCAGCCAGACATGCACCACTCAGTGGGTTTTTCATTACTGCAAACATTGAGCAGGGGAAATCTGATAAAGCTCAAGCACCAGAACTACGAACTCAAATGCTGACAATTTTTACAACCAATTCCTGCTTCCCAATATCCACTGCCTTCACTTGATTTGTTTTGGTCAAGGACTTTATAATGCATGGATAACTAAAAAAACATAATTACAGTTAAATGATATGCAAGAAAAAACACGCTCTAGGTGTAAGCCATCAGATTCCTGACCTAGGAACTTTATCCACCCAGGTACAGAGGGAGTTTATTGCAGCAGGGATAATATCATCTACTTGTTTTTTCTTTAGCTGAGATTTGCAAAGCAACCTAGGAGTTACTGGTTACATGAATGAGAAATCTTTGTTTAAGACTCTTATTTATCTTTGAAAACCTACCCTTAATGAATCTCAATAATAATATTATTATATGCATTTGAAATGTATTTTCTGGGCAGCAGATTAACATAAAAATTAAGTGCTGTGCTATCTTCTGTAACTATCTAGGTTGGTACCTATCTCATATTGCTCCAATATCTGGCCTATATTATTGTAGTATCTACTCACTGCTGTTTCTTTATAAATAGATGTTTGTCATTTCACACAAACACTCTGTCAAACACTTTCATATTAATCTCTTCTATTATACTCACTGAGGATCTATAAAAATGAATTAAAAGACTCATTTTTCTACCCTTAGGAAGATTCCTTCTTCCTATCATTTTGCCATCGAGGTTATAATTAAAGACACTGGCTGCTGTGGCCTGTATACATAATTGCAATATATGATCAAGGATTGTAAGCAGCAGGATAAATGCATTATCACACTGTCTAATTATCGTGTTATCTGACTGGCAGGAGGCTGTTTTATCTCTGTCTAGAGATGAAGGACATATCTGACAGACACCAGGACTTTTCTTTGATGTCAGATTTGTATACGAAAGAATCAAAGACTCGAACCCTCTCCAGCATGGTTCCAATGTGGTTTAACCCCGCCAGACAATTCCCTGCCTTGCTGCCAGAGCCTGCTTTGAAGTGGCATCGCACAGCGCACGCTGCTAGTGCGTATTCCCGAAAGCTGGAGCGCCGGGTGTAGCCCCACATGCGGAGCAGAAGGCCCGTGCCCCCCTCATGCACAAGATCACAGGGCGGCAAGGGGAAGTGGTGTGGCTGGCAGGCGGGGAGGGCTGAAGGAACATGGGTTAAAGTGCCATCCCCAGCGCACGCCTGGGGCGTGCAGCCAGGCGCTTCCTGCTTTTGGCTGTGCTTATCGTCAATGCTTTCTGCGGGAGCGCAATCAGCTCGGGTTCGTCGTGCCAACACCGCCAGCATCCCAGCAGGAGCGTGTCCATCATCTCCTGCCCTGCTGGGACCTCCATGTCCCTGCTGAGAGCTTGCATGCAAGTAATCATAGTCCTTGGTTGCAGAGGAATACAAAATTCACCTCCCTTCCCCCTTCCCACCCCTGTATGACCTGGCTGTGTACCACCGAGGCATTTCTCCATCGCGTTAGTGATAACGGCCCAGCGCTGTTCAATGTCAGAGTAATAAAGGAACGCTGGGGACGGAGGAGAGTGGGAAGGGGCACCGGTGGTGGGACAGGTAAGGGTGAAACAGGCTAAAAAGGAGGGAGGAGCACAGAAAGGTTGACCATAAAAGATTAAGCAAAAGTGTCCCCTCCTGCACATTTCTAGCAGCTTGAGACCTTGCATCCCACTGCTCTTGGCTCAGCAGAGACCTGCGGATCCCCCTCCCCTGCCAAGCGCTTTGCTTCTCGCTGCTGCTTATCTCCCCAGTGACCTACTGCCGCTGCACTTCAGATAGTCAAGTGGCTCGAGACCATGTGAAGGCACAAAGGTTAATTTTGTCCCTTCTGTGCGCATTCATTATGAAATAATTTCTAATTACACGATTCTTTTTTCTTTAAGTAGGTTTTTACTGGGAGCTGTGATTGTCATCTTCAGCTTGCTGTGCTAAAAACAGCCCGGCATCCCCGCATAGCAGCAAAAGCCTTAAAGATTGCTGTGTCAACAAATCATTTGAAAAATGGTTTTCATCGTTTGAGTAACTGTATAATTATGATAAGATAATGAACCAGATTTGTACTATTCCCAGCTTTTTTTTGCAAAAAAGAAATCGTGCCAAGAGCCTGGAAATAGTTTCTAATGATTTCTGTGGTACAGGACTGAGCAGATCGTTTTGTTGTCAGGGTTTTTGTTTTTTAATTTGGTTAGTTTCATCCTCCTTAGCGCATTCTTCACACACCCTTTGGCCACTTATCAGGCATAGTAGAGAAGGATGAATCCTGTGGAGTTCAGAAACGTCCTAAGTCTGGAGCACTTAACTTTGCAAATGAAATATTTTTCCAATGTCAGGTTTGTTTGTGATTTGAACTTCCAGGTTTTTAAAAGTAAAATGAACTAACTTTCCTTGCTGCATCCTCCAGACCTCACAATTGTCCTGTGAACGCTCAAGCCTCTACTTTCCCTGTGTCAAACCAAGACAGTGCAACCCCTTTCTAGAAGCAGGAGGAAGGAACTGTATGAGCAATGGGGGCAGCTTCCAAATGAAGAAGATAAATTCTATACGGTCAAGGGAGGTGTTTCTCCGCCTCTACTCTGCTCTCATGAGACCCCACCCGCAGTACTGCATCCAGCTCTGGGGCCCTCCACAAAAGAGTGACATGGACCTGTTGGAGAAAGTCCAGAAGAGGTCACGATGATGCTCAGAGGGCTGGAGCACCTCTGCTAGGGGGACAGGCTGAGAGAGTTGGACTTGTTCAGCCTGGAGAAGTCTCCAGGGAGACCTTAGAGCACCTCCCAGTGCCTGAAGGAGCCAACAAGAAAGCTGGGGGGCGCTTTTGACACGGCCCCATAGTGACAGGACAAGGGGTAACAGGTTTAAATTGGAAGTGGGGAGGTTTAGATTGGATATCAGGAAAAAATTCTTCCTGGTGAGGGTGGTGAGGCACTGGGACAGGTTG
>NW_010244090.1:80576-118496 GCF_000690775.1 Eurypyga helias
CCAGGTCTAGGGTGTCCTTGCCCATGGCATGGGGGGTTGCAATTAGATGATTTTTAAGGTCTCTTCCAACCTAAACCATTCTATGATTCTATTATTTACAGGATGAGTACTTGTGTATTGATCTGCTTAATATCTCTCTAACAATTGCCTGTCTTCAGGGATATAGATGAAGGACTCCCCTGGTTTTTATGCTACTATAGCTGATTTGTGATCATTTGATGACTAAGACCCAGAGGTATTTTGGGTGCCTAACTCAGACCATCCGGACTGAAGCAGCTACAAATCTTTAGGGACTAGAGCCAGTGTTTGCGACACAACAGCAACAAAAGAATAGATATTGAAGAGATGAAGTTGCAACAAAAAAATGCCTATGGATCTGCCAACTCTAAGTGATATTTCTCCCTCTGTCCCTGTGCTTGAGAAAACAGGGACCTTAGGAAATCAGATAGCTGCTGTTGGGCTTTTACCAGTGAGTGGGTGTCTTCAAGCCCAAGAGAAGCCTTCTGCCAATCTGTTAGGTCTCAAAAAAAATCCTTGTTTGGCCATAAGCAACATCCTGCCATTGCCACAGAGGTGCCTACAAACACATTTGGGCATATAAACATAACACCAAGTGCCTACCTGTGTGTATAAATACCAAACCTGAAACAGAGATCAAATTGTGTCTTAAAATCATTATGGGTAACCTCATGGTTACCAGAATGGCACAACAACAAAAAACTGAGCGGGGGCATTGACACAGGAAAAGAGGAGGCTTGGCTCAATCCATCAACGTGTCTCCATTTCTGCCTATGGCACAGACACGCTTACCACTTTTTAAACACTTGAGAGATACTGCTGTTTTGCGTGAGTATTGTTAGAAAAGTCTGGTTATATTTATACATACATAGAAACATGTCAAGATAACTCTTTAGAAATATCTGGAAGATTTTTGTAGATGCTCTCAACCCAATATAATACTTTTTCCTACCTTACAGATAAAACCTAAATAACTTTGAATTTTCAGTGACGTCAAAGCACAGCTTCCATTACTTCTAAGTTGCACTTGTAAAACCTGTCAGCCTTGTCAGCAAGTCAAGTACAGTTGCAAGTATTTTACTGTCTCTTACACTTCTAGTAATAAAAGTGCATTTTAACCAAATTATTATGCTATTGAACTCTTCATATAGGACCTTGTTTTTCAAAGCAAAATGGAAATAAAAGGGGCAACAATCAACTCATTTATTTATATATATATAAATGTATACATACACACCCCTTACATGCACAGAGGGGTTAATTATGTGATAAAGTTGAATTGTTTTTATTGTTATATGATCTGCAAATGTGTTTGCTGTATGCTGCCAGACATTCATTACCCCCCATTTGGTTTTAAAAGCTTTGTTTACTATGCGATAGGAATCTTTTTCAGTATCTTGTCCATTCTGACTGCCAGCCCTCTGGAAACCCTTGGCTGCAATGCAGACATCAGACATATTAATTTTGATCTCAATGGAAGGTGGATATTAGCGATACGATAACATTTAAGAAAAAGTTCTTTAAGTAGTTTGGGACTACATGAACCCCCAAAAGCTTTAATGAAGGTTTTGTGGGAAACCACATCATCCAATTAACATCTGAACTGTAACAATGCAAGGCCAAACTTTTCCCAAACATGAGATAAATCAGAACAGTTATGAGCCACAGCTCATACAAGAATTCATATACTGTTATACACACTAGATGTGTTTTACTCCATTAGGAGACTCTCTGGTTTCAGCTCAACTATTTACAGAATAAAATTCTACTTATTATGGGCAAGGCTGTCAAAACCTCAGAAACCATACTTACTGCTAAAGGTGCCCAAAACTTTCTCATTTAAATTTTTCTTTCTTTTGTGTAGAAATGGCTTCTCCATATGAGCACACTTGTCTCACTGAAGGTATAGCATAGATCTGTTTGAATGGGGTTTTTAATTACTAAAAAATGCAAGCAAAGAATTTTCAGGTTTTAAGAACAAAAATTAAAATCCATTGAAAACGTATTAAATTATTTACTTTTTAGAAGGGATTTGCTCTACTGAGACTTACCAAGTGTGGAAATAGCCACTTAAGTAATTTTAATTGAGGGCTAGAAAATGTTACACCAAGTATCTGTACTCATTGTACCCATTGCTAAGCAAGTACTAAAAAGACATAGTTATGTCAATAAATCAACAGACTGTCAGCTTCATACTGAGTTTTCACAATGTGTTCAATCAGCATCAAAGACTACAAAAGTCTTTATTTATTTTGGCTAAGGTTAAGTTTTTCTCTATTTTATTCAATACTTTGAATTAATTTCCTATGTGAGCTAAGGAGGGTCTGCACCGCTGAAGTGCTTTCTCTGCCTTCAGCCTTTATCTGACCCTATCAGTGCAGAATACAAACATTTTGGTAACCAAGCAGAGTGATTGAAGGGCTTCTTTGTCAGAGGTATCCTATTTATTCAAAACCCTCAAATAAGAGAAGAGTTCATGAGTGACATCTAGAGGTAATTCCTTAAGACGACTGGGGCAACTGCGTACTGCAGCTCCGGTACCTGCCCTGAGAGCTGATGTCTCATTTGCCAGCACAAGTATGGCTGGTACACACCGTGAGAGTCGAATTCAATGCAGCAAGACAGACTATAACGAGTAGGTCAGGCCAAAAATTTTTCAGAGAGGAATTAATTTCTGTAGAACCTCCCACGCAGTGTTGCAAAAGAAAAGTGAAAAAGCTTAAAAGGAAACTTTCCAATGGAGTCAAGTGTGAAACCACTTTTCCCTGTAGAGAGCTTAAGTTCAGGTGTCTCTTTCCCCATTCCTCTCTGTGGGTCTTAGATCCCTCACCACATCTCATCTCCCAAACAATCAAGTCTCACTCCTCTTTCCCAAACAAGATATCAGAAAAGCTATATAAATACAGGGTAGGAAGGAGAGTTGAAACACCCTGGCTACAACTCACAAAAGATGGTGAATCTCATACAAGAGTATGGTGTAATATAAAAAGGACTTAAATCTAGTCAAAAATTCCATGTTTGATTTTGTTTTAGTGAAAAATGTGGCCAAGAATACCATACCACCTCCAATTTGAAATTTCCAGGAACATCTTACCCTTATGGCTTTTGGGACCCGCATGGAGCAGGCAGGATTTCAAGGCAGCTTCCCTGCCCTTGCTGCCCACCTACACAGAACCTCAGCTTTCTGCTATGAGAGCAAACACGTCAAGCTGAGCTTCTTCGGGTGACACCGCCGGACCACCCCTCAGCCACACTCTGACCAGGCTGTTCAAAACCGGAGTAGCTGCCTCTGCTGGCAAGAGATCGCTTCCCTTGGCTGCCTTACACATACGTACATGAAGTGTCTCAGCGCTCCTGTCCATGCACAGGTTCGGGTAGTACCAGGAAGGCTGGAGTCTCCTGATTTATTCTTATAATTTAGGGTGAGAAGAAAGGCTGATATGTAAGAACTTCTTTCAGGACAGACATATTCTCTCACCTCTAGCAGTGAAAGGCAGGCTATGAGCACACATCTACCCAAGGATAACTAGATAAAGTAATACCAAAAAAAAAAGGGACCAAGCGTTTTGCTTGAGCTGTGGCTATTTTGGACATTTCCAACAATGAGAAGCAGAGGGGAAAAGGCTCAGACTAAAAGAAAGGAATGCAAAAGTGAGGTTTATTAATGAAACGCGAACATCTTGCACAACGCCGCAGATGTACGCCGCTCGGCACAGGAAAGGAAAAGAGCCAAACAGATAATGGAGTCCCTGCCTGAAGTCCTGTGGATACGCTGCCGAGCATTACAGTATCGGCTGGGGTGTGCCTGATAGCTGGAATGCTCTGAAGAGCAGGTGGCTCTTCAGCAGTTAATCTTTCCTTTTCATCATCTGCATTTGCTTGGCATGTTTGGACACATGCATCTCGTTTCTGTGCCATCAGGGAGCTCAGCCGTAGTTCACCTATATCACAATCCTGCAAAATGGTAGGTCTCTCCTCATTTGCTCAGTATGGAAGTATTCGAGGTACCTAAAGAAAGCCTTTAATCTGTCAGTTAAAATCTCATTGTGGTTTAATTCGTAAGGAATAATGTTATTTTCATAGTGTGCCAAGAGCACTATTGGCAGCAGTGAGGCAATTATTTATGTGGGTTATCAGTTCACAGAGCTGATTAAGTAACCTGAAATGTGATGATAATGGCTTCCAGTAATGGCTCTATATCAAAAGGATAATAAATATTATTTGCTGCTCTTTCTTATAAGAAATGGGATATATTTCAGTCCTGTTGAAATAAAAGCAAAACTCCTATTGTTCTTTGGAAAATTCCCCCAACAGCTCTAATTACACATCATGTCTACTTCAATATGCTCATTTTGTTGCATAAAATTATTAATTATATGTTGAATGTTATGGATACATCTGGATAACTGATGTTAAATCCCAACTGGCTTTCAGAGCACCAGAGTGACCTCTCCATGGTAGTGACTCAGTTTTTATTCCAGTGCAAGGTACAGAGAGACAGCTGTACCCCTTTTGCTTAGCTTAGGCCACATAGCATCACACCCTAACTCTCAGACATATTTTAGAAAACATTCAAAAATTACTTCCTGCTGTATTTTACCAAAGGAAATTAGATCTACATTTTCTTATGATGGGGCTTGGTAAACTGGAGTTGATTAAATTAACTAGCCTGGCCACTAATAACATTTCTTATGATGATTTGTAGTTTTGTCCATCATGCAGTTACTCTGACCTACCTTAACCCCACAGGATGCCCAGTTACGAAATCCCTGTTCTCAGTGAGGGACACTCATCAGCAGAGGTTTTTCTTATTCATTTAATTATAGCATCAATCATGCAGACCCTATTCAGAATGGCCACTGATGTGCAGATTTGGATCACTTGCCAATGGCTCAGTTGTTTCAGTAGTAGATCATGGTAAGTATTTAGAAGAAAATACAAATCTGGATTAATTTAGGGCTATACGTATACAGAAATCTATTTATTTTAGAACTTTCAAAAATTATTTGCAAAGACATTTTGGATGTGAAACCTTCCTCAAAAATATCCTATCAGTGAAAAAGGGAATTATAGTATCTTATTTTGGTTAGGAAATCTGCAGAAGGAGGGCTGTTAGAACAGCTGTAAGAGCTTTTCTGTTCTGAGGAGTACTGAAGTGGTGCTAGCTGGTTGGAATGAGACCCCATAGGCTCTTATGGACATTTCAGCTGCTACATATACATACGTAATACCTACAGATCAAAATATTAAATGAAAAAAAGACATGACTGTAACTGCTGTATAAGGCATTTGATTTTCAGTTATGCTAAAGAATAAAATTTGAATAAAGACACGGTTTTGTAAAGCAGGTTATTTATTTATAATAAAGGCCTAGCTGTAAGGGTACTAAGATTACATCATCATTTTTTCTCACATAACTTTTTTTTCTAAGTGATAGTGGAATTCATTCTTATAGAAAGTCTGCAGTTTTTTTGAGCTTTCAAGAAGCATTTAGTGCTTAATGTTAAGGTTTTTGGTGCATATTTTGTTATCCCATTCAACGTTCAAATCAATGGGAAGCTGATTCAAATTCTGAGCCTTAATGTAGTGGTGAACATGGCCACAAGAGCATAAATATTAGTCATTTAATTTTTTAAAATGTTTTTTCATTTATGCCTGATACATATTTCTCATTTCAGTATGCAGGAATTGAAAGTTATTCTAAGAAATGTATCAGATATGATGGACAAATTTGCAGCAATACTGAAAGCAAAAAGCAATCATCCTTTTTTCCACCAGAAACTAGTAGGACCTAAGTATGTGGTTCACCTAGATAAGAAATACAGCAGGCATAAAAAAAGTACATCAGTATGTTTCTATGATGATTTACAGTTCAAAGATTGCACATTTATTCATTAAAAGTACTGATGGGCCACAGGAACTCCATCTTTGATGTAACCAGACCTTAGCAACCAAGCAAGGACAGGATGGTTAGCGAAATGCCCATGTAACTGCCTGGCAGATGCTGTCCTTCCTGGGTACATCAAACCTGACCGAATGCCTGGGTAAAACACAGCACCAGGCTCTGGATTTGTGTTCTACCAGTTGCACCCTGCTTGTGGTGGGAAGGCATAGCAGTGCAGGGTTGGACAAAATAAAGTTGTGAGCTATTTTTCTGAGAAAAACACACTCTAGGCAATCATCTGATTATACTCCATTGCTTCTATTGCCATTGGTGGCTGCATTTTGACTGAACGTGAAACAACTGTCACACACTTTCCCCAAACAGGGAATGCAGACTCTTCCCTCTCTGAAGCCTTAACTCAACGAAGGTGTTCAACGATGTGCTTAGAGGAGTAACTTTAGGTATCCAATTAGAAAATTCAGGCCCATGTTCAGCTCCAGCCTCCATCCTCCTACTTCATTGCCCGAGGCTGTACTGGTTGTTTTATCACGTCAAGGGTCATTGTCAGAGTGTCAGCAGGGCTGGATTTATGACGTGTGTCACAACCAGACATTTGACAATGCAGTATGACTGCAAAATAGGTTTAAAATATCCCATGCTGCGAAGCTACAAAACAGGTCACATTTCACTTGAAAACCTCTGCATGATCTGCCAGGAAAAACCAGACTATGTAACCATTTGGAGGAAAAAGACAGTGGTTGTTTGCTATGTTATCTAGCTATGCATAAGAACAGATTACAATAAACCCTTGTGAATACTACCAACACTTAACAGCGATGTAATAGAATTTTATTCAGGTGACTTAAACTATGAATATCGGTAAGCTACGGGCGAGTGACAGAGGAAGCTCCCTTTAGAGACCAGGTAACCAGGAGGGGAACAGATCCAGGGCCGCCTTCCAACCACACAAAACATTACGTCAGTGCAACTCCTCTGATATCCATGCACTAAGCTACTCTCAACGTACACCTGCCCAAACAATTTCTGACATGAGATCCTGATCTTTATCCTCCCGTTACCAATAGTTACATTTTGCTTAAACAAAAACATGGAGACACATTCTCTGGGCTCAGTGACGACTGTCCACCCCAGCTTCTCCCATCTCCTTTCTTCGCTAGTCTGTAGCTACTCTACTCCCAATCTCATTTCCCTCCCTGTAATTCCGTGATTCATCTGTAGCCTCAGGGAAGGGCACCTGATTTCATTGCTTAACTGCTGTTACAAGTTGCTGCACAAATCACCTGGCACTGCAGGATGAGGCTGCCAGCAACTTTCTACTGGAGCTACCCAGAGCAGGTTTTTAACGCCAGTGTTCTTACGAAAATCCTATTTCATTTGTTGTGGGGTTATTGCAAGCGTATTGGAATGCCACCTTCAGTACTGCTGCACTACCGGCAGCTTTCTGCTCCTGAGTTCTCCTCATGATTGAATCTGGGCAACCGGCAGAAAGTACAGCCAGCTATTAGGAATCTTCTTTCCTCAATCCTCTTGAAGCAAAACAGCTTTCTGTCCATGTTATTTTTCAGCTCAGTTTCCAGTAATTTAAAATTATTTGGTTTATTAGGAATTATGTCTTTTTTAGTATAGAGTTATTTAAGGCCAACTAAATATGCTAGTGCAGCAGGTTTTTTTAAAATAAGACCTAGCATATCCAGGTATTGGGCACAAGCTAGATAGAAATTGGCAAATCAAGCCTACCCTATGAAATGCATTCTTGAAAAGACGTGTCCCATTCAGCCTTTGATTTCCTTGCTAAGTCTGGTAGCTGATGAGATTTCAAAATGTACGTGATCTCCCACGGCAGCTTTCACTCCCTTACCCAGAAGAGTTCAGCCCCCTTTCTCCCTCCCATGTCACTCCCTGCTTCACCAGCTCTCGTCCCACATGTTCTCACATCACTGTAACTCTCAAGAGAAGGGACAGAGAAGTCGGGTGACCAGTTCATATGAAACACATATGCTTTCCTCCCCTCCTTGGTCAGAGAGTGCCACAAGTCACAGTCGTCTATCTGGGGTTCTGTCTTTGAGTGACTGGACAGGGGAAGGAGCGTAGCCCATAGCCCATTCTGCCTCACTCCCAGTAAACATGTTTGACCTTAAATAAACTTTTCAAATCCTACCTGTCTCAGTTCTAGAAGATACAGAAATGGCAGGATCATAGAAGAAAGAAGAAACTTCTTTGAAAAGCTAATTAGCCAAGGATGAATACCAACATGGCATATTTGGTGCAGCACTAGAGTGAAGAATACCAAAGTGCAAACTGTCCCTTCAGTTCAGACCCGAAGAGGAAATGAATGGGTCTGCCAGCTTGCATGTAATTTATTGCTACAGAAGTAAGAGACAGACTCTCAGCTATCCTCTTTCATGATGAACAGATCTACACTGGACTGTGGCACCCTATATTTTATGTGAGCAAGAGACTTGTCCTGATATAAATCATGGAACACCAAAGCTAGCTGGCTGCATTTGTTCAGAAATAGCTGCATGCTGAAGGACACTTGTTTCAAAGACAATCCTTGTCAATCTGAGACTCATTTACTTGAGGATCCTGCTTTGCTTTAATCACTCTGACAGGGATGGCTTGTAAAGTCATTCTGCTTGTTTATCTGTATGTAAGTAAAATGCATGTGGACATCCACCCCCCAGGAGCCAAAGCTGCAAATGCATCACTGGTCTCATTGGGTAAACATCAGGGAGGAAGAAGAGGCACTTACAATATTGACATAAGAACAAATTGGTAGAAACCGTTCATGACTAACCTGAGGCTGAAAACGAGTTTTAACCATCAACTGAACAAGGTAATGGAATAGCTCTCCATCAGGAAGGATGGCAGATGAAAACTCAGAAAGCTTCACAATAAAGCCTGGCCATTTTATGAGAAGAGTTATGAGCCTTGCCTGTCATACCACAGGGCTGGAATCAGTGAGCCATAAGGTCTCTTTTGTCCCAGTGTTTGTACGTGACTGAAGTTACTCAGAAGCGTAAATGTTTATAGGATGAGCCTGGAGCTTGCGTCAGCATAGCTGGCAAGCTTCCACGGGTGTTTCATTCCACCCACTGGACACACAGAAACACTGAAGGACAAATTCCTAGTAAAAACGCACATCCGCACACACTATATATAAAAATGTAATATATATCTATATATATTTTGCATGACAGTTGGAAAATCCAAAAAAAGTTACTAGTTACATGCGTTTTAATGTATATTGTGTATTTCTGCTGCAAACCATATACACATTTCTGCACACAGGCTGATGAACAAGCCAAATAGCTTTCACTGAACTCTAACATGGATTATATTAATACTCTTATTAAGAGAAACTGAAGGAATGTGTTGAACAGAGATGGTTTCTTCAAATGTCCATAGGGTATTTAGGAACTTTTTAAGGTATTAACTGAGCATGATTTGGGCACGGTGCCCCATAGCTTCCATCAGGGATTACACATCAGAGCGTTAAGGATACGGGTTGTCACAGTTATCAAGAACAGCAATACGATTTAGCCCTAAAGTGGCTTCTGGTGCAGGTCCCTGCATGACTTAGGTCCCTTGGTAATGTTCCCTGTACCATATATTGAATCAACAGACAGCTTTAAAAGAATACCTGAATACACAAAAGCAAGAAACCAGAAATTGAAATATTACAAAATTAAGTCTGAACTGGTAATCTGAACTATTTCATTTATTATGATATGTGGAAGTTCATCCTACAGTTCTGACAATCTTTGGTACCTGTGTACTTACCTGTTACCTGTGTAAAGCTTGCACTTTAGTGACAGAGAAAAGGCTTCCTTGTTTCCTACAGACTATTTTACACCAAACGTTTCCTTAGTCTCATGAGAAAACATCCTTAAGTGAGATAATAATGAAAAAGATATTGTGCATCTAACAGAAGCCTCGCTGAGGCCGGAGTTGGTTTCCATCAGGACATCAGAACTTTCTTTGAAACCATGTAAGAGGCAATATTTAGAGATAATGCAATATATTTATATCTATTTTTACCATAACATAAAACCTGCTCCTCTAGTAAGAGGAGTTGAGTAATTATGTATTTAGCAATTAATTTTTAAGAGAAAGCGATTGGTATTTCCATAAAATAGAGTAAGACACCCTGTAGTTATTCATCATCAGTCATAACAGCTCAGAATGGATATAAAATGCTCTCACAAAGCAACTTTCTATTCTCTCTGCCTTTGTGTCAAGAAAACACTGATCCAATGTCAAGGAAAATCATCCTCAAAACCTTTTTGGAGTTGATGATTAAAAATAGAGGGGGATTTCCCCAAACATCATTATTTCTAAACACAAAGATCTATTCACTTGTTTATTTTTACTTGCATTTGCATCTGATCTTTTGATCGGTGGCAATGCTAATGATACAGCTATGAAACTCTGCAAGTGAGAAATGCATTTCCCAGACCTCTTTCTTACTTAGCTTAGAAATACCCTTTAAAAAAAAAAAAAAAGTGCATTGCTCCAAAAGAACTAGCTTGGATAAAGGCCTCTCGGCCTGGGTGTTTCCTCTAGGAGAAGATTTCTGACTGCTGTTGTGGGAGAAACTTCTATTTGTCCTGCCCCAAGGGTGAAAGATACTGCCAGGGAATTACAGCAATAAACCTCCAGGTCCCTGTCAAGCTCCAACCACCCCAATGAGTTATTATTCCCTCAGAATTCAAGAGACCTCAGGAGATTGAAAAGCACTGCTCCTTCTACAGATGACCCAACCCATAACCGCAACAAACAGGCAGAGGAGCATCCTTTGCCAAAGCCGGGGCTGGAAGCTGGGAGTCTGTTGAGGTCTCAGAGTGGGTGGCTTGGGAGGCTGGAGTCTGGTGGTCCCTGCTGCAGCATTTGCACAGCGAAGTATGGTTGCAGCCCGCTTTCTCCCCAGCTGCTGAGGCTCCCAGAGCGCTCCCGGCCATTTGCGCTGCCCGTGTGCTGGCAGGCTGTAGGACAAGCTGCTGTGCCAGCTGTAGCTGGAACACGATGGAGGTTTGCCAGGAAGCCTGGTGAAATGTTGGAGTGAGCCAGGCTGCTCCTGCACACACGCACAGGTGCTTGGAGAAGAGAAATACAGGCACAGACAGCCGGGTTAGCGTGCCAGGTCTGCCTGACCAGGGCTGCTCCATGTCCTCGTGTTTCACAAGAGCTGCTTCAGCAGTGCAAGGGGGCTGGCAGGGTGCATTGGACTGCTCTGCAAGCCCCCTGCGAAGGCAGGTTGAGCAGACCTCTGCTGCGACTGGCCTCAGCTGCTGGGTGGGAGCAGAGCAGAAGGGGCACAGGTTTTATGTCCAAAACACCCAGCTGAGCGGGCATCTGCCCATTGGGGTGCAGGCGTAGCTCCCAGCCCAGAAGCAGGCAATTCAAACAAACAAAACAAAAAAAAAAAAAAGGAAATAACTACTCTGAGCAGTGCTCATTGTGGTGGAGTGAGTGTGCTCAACCACCAAGTCACATTTGTGGCACTATGCAGTTGGGTGTAAGAGGAAAAGCACCTTTCCCACCCTCATGGGAAACGCACTGGCACCTACTGTCCTCTACACTGTGCCTTGGCACTGATTCACCCACTGACAGTCATCGCGGAGCAGCACCCTTTGAACCACGCTTCTCATGGTGCCCTGATGACAACAATGCCTTAAATTTTCTAAAAGCAATTTTTATTTTTGTTTTAAAATTTTCTCCACTCTTTCTAAAGTGTTCATTCAGATGCTTCATACAATAACCCGTTTCTGAAGAGAAAAACTGTTGATTTGAACTTGACCCTTTACCTGATGACCAGATGCCTACCATGCACACATCATCGATGGTGGCAGCAAGGTCAGGCTTGCATATTTGGAAAGTAAAGGCAACATCAGACAGATTAGTCACACAGGCAAATTAAACCTCTCTGCAGACACTTAGACAGACGCACACACGTGCATAGAAGAGAGGCTACCACTGATCTCTGGTAGGATCTGTATCCCTGTTGCCATCCAGCCTCAGTGAGAGAAGGATTTTCTTCCATTTTCCCAAGAGTTTGTAGACTATCCCATACTGCCTTCAAATGAATAGAAAGAAGTAACAGATATAACAACTGAAGGAAAGCCGGAGCAAAATTATCTGTAACCACTTAAGATTCAAATACGCCAGAAGTTCCTAAGTCATCTGATACTAATTCCTGAAGAATTCAAATAGGATTTATGCTGTGCTATATGCCAGAAATCATAAATACAATGCTTTCTCTTATCAATCTCTTCTCTCGCTTTAGGCATGTTGATAGCATTAGCTCAATATCTGCACTATTCCTCCTTCCTTCCCCTAACAGAACGCAAGGAACCTGTGGGACTTTTCTGCTGATTGATGTTCCAAGCTGGAGGTGAAACTGCTGTATTAGAGGATCACACCGAACAGGAACTAGAAGCCAGCCCACACAGGCTTTACAGGAAGAAATCATAGAAAAGGGCAAACACAAGAGAAAACTTAGAACAGGGATAAATTAGCAAACGGCAAAGTTCACCGGGAGGTAAGATTTGCGTGTTAGTTTTTGTGTTTACATGCTCGCTCCTGTGGATGCAGATCTGCACTGATGTGCTCCTGGGGAGAGAGCAGCTGGGGGACTCAATTCACACTGCCACGACTAGTCTGAAGACAGGAATTTCAGATAATGTAGCAAGGAGAGAATATAAAAACAGTCAAAACAGTCTGATGGGCAAAATAGGTGACTGCCAGAGCTGAAGTTTTATCTTTAGAAAAAGTCGCATAGTTCAGTAACGTGAGCTTCTGAAACGCATTACAGGTTTTCATTTAAAACTAAACCCTTAAAGTCCATTAATTCATTAAACTGTCTATAATGAGCAGGTATTTAAATATTTCTCTTCCTACCGACTGGAATCCACAGAGCACTTTGCCTCCTACGAGGCTATGCAGGGATGGTTAACCTGACATCAGGTGTCAGAGGAATCAGTGGGTGCACACGGCAAAGACCAGCCAGCAGACCACACTCACAGGAAGGAATGAGTTGATCAGATCCTCAAGCTGCCTTAAGACATGGCATGACCCTGAAAATATATGGCTAAATACAGTTTATGGTTCATGGGACTGGAAGTTAATTACTTTTCAGTCATAACAACACAAACCAAAAAAGGTTATTTTGATTTCAGAAATGTCAGTATTTCAGCCCTACTCCAAGAACAGAATTTCAGCTACACAAATATTACAGTCTTCCAGTTCCACTGAATGCTGAACTACTCAAATTTTGTTTGTGACAGGGATATTAAACAGAAATTCTTAATTTTTCTCTTCTCAGGTAAAAAATATTTAATTTATAGAATTTTCAAAATTCAACAGAAGCAAATGGTTGTATTATCCATCAATTAGATGGATCAATTAAAATAAATGAAGCTTTCTATAGTAAAGTTACAAAAACTATGAAGCTAGTATTTATAGATGTAAGAAACTATATATATGCTATCCTTGGGCTAGAACAGATTTTGAGGGTTCAGTTGTTGAACCAGATCACCATATTTTTTCCACTCAAAATAAATATTAAAATAAATCCATGTCCATAGCCTTAACCATTGTTATTTTTTTTTCCCCAGGTTATTTAAATCTTCTGAAAACCTCTTAAAGTTTAGGTCGCTTTTCAAATAAAAATAATTTTAAAACAAATTAGATATCAGGAAGAAATTCTTCCCGGAGAGGGTGGTGAGGCACTGGGACAGGTTGCCCAGAGAAGCTGTGGATGCCCCATCCCTGGATGTCTTCAAGGCCAGGCTGGATGTGGCTTTGAGCAACCTGGTCTAGTGCAAGGTGTCCCTGCCCATGGCAGGGGGGTTGGAACTAGATGATCTTTAAGGTCCCTTCCAACCCAAACCATTCTATGATTCTATGATTATGTATGATCTTTTGATAATATTGATTAAAAGCATTGTGTTTTACCTGCAGGAAAAATCATTTGGCAGAAATTATCTGCTTTGATATTTCTAATTATTGCCCGAAACAATTTGTGAAAAGTGACCTGAATTCAGATATAGCCCCTGTGGCCCTGACCTTCCTTTTTTTAGGAATTCTGTTATTCAGCACAAGTATTATAACAAATACTAATACATTTTTATTAATTATTGCATCCTCTCTGGCAGATGTTAGACTCATAAATTAAAAACCCAAAACACCCCACAACTACTGTCACAAAGATTTTGGCACTCTTTCTGTAACTGTTGTGGCAGGAGGAACAGCTAACAGGAGAATCTAGTTCACAAGACTTCCAGCCCAAACTCTACAGATCAGAGACTTCTGTATCTGTTTCAGATAAACATCGAAATCAAATTGGTCAAGATTTACTCGATCCACTTATCTACTTCCTTTTTGAAACGTATCTCTATCATTTATTGTTTTAAGACTATTGGCACCCTCTATAGACTCTACCATACTGAAGATGGTAGTATACTTGAGAACACCTCAGTGTACTCTTTCTTTGATGAGTCTTGCCTCTTCAATTACTCCAGCACTGAAAATTCTCAGTCAATTCCTGTCTTCTTTGTTTACTTTCAGGCAAAACTTAAGAGTTAACCTTTTGGGAAAAAAACCCTTTCATTTCCATTTCACTTGACATTTCTTTGTCGTAAATCACCCCCACCAAAATCTTATTTGCCATAGCAATTCAGAAAGTAAGTGACCTGGAAAACTCAGGTGAGGAAATGCAGATGCATTTCACCCTGCTTGGCAAAAAGTGGCAATGGGTCCAGAGAAACACAACTCAAACCCAGAAGTGTTTGGGTCACCATGGTGCTGGAAAGCAGATAAGTTTTGTGGCAGGAAGAGCTGTGCACTTCCGAGTATCTTGCAGTCCAACATGGTAGCAAGCAGCCCTGTTGCCGTCTATTCTGCATCCCCATCTGGTGTCCTGTAATGGTTTTAATGAAAGCTCTTACACATGGTTCTTAAAACAACCCATCTGTTTACTGGGGTGAATTAAAAGATGTAAACGCAGTGTAATATGCCAAAGAATATAATAGCCTCAATATAAGATCTGACTCTGTCAACCAGCAACAGGTTCCAGCTGGGGCAGCCTCATGGAACAAAGACAGCCTTTGGCTTAATACTGAATATATGCTTCTGAAGTCCCAAATCAAGCGAAAGAGAAATAAAGCTCAAGGCCTTGAACCAGATGTGCAATAGCCAGCTGAGCACACAGTAAGCATCCTCCCACAGCAACCTCGCTATCAACGTGGACAGTTCCGACAGGAGCAGACATCTGTTTCGGATGGCTGATGCAGGGCATGTAGTACATAGTCACAGATAATGCTTGAGCAGGACTGATCCTTTGAACTGCCTTTTCCCTCTCTGCTCTTGCAGGCCACAACTTGAATTAGCTCATGTTCTATTTTAGACAACCAGGGATAGAGTCACAGCAACCAAGCTCTGAACTCTGCAGCTGAGGAAGGACTGGATTTCCAAAGTGCTTCAATATAACCTTAATGGTCAGGGTTGAGAAGTCCACAGACACCCAGCTGTGCTCCTTTTTCTAACATCGTTCTACCTCTTCCCACTAAATTAGATAAGCAGATGGAAATTAATTAAATCTACAGATTAATGGTTATTGTACTAGGGTACACAATGAGTATTTATCACGTAACACTTCATGTTGTTAGGAAAGGAGGTTAAAGACAGACATTCCTAATGACAATTTATCTCCAGTCCCAGTGTCTGTTTCCCTCTTAATCAAACCACTTAGACACATGCTGACATGTACGTTATCCAAGCCCTTGGTTCCACAAGAAAAACCTGGGATTATCCCAATTTCCAGAGTTTCTAGCTCCCTGCAAAGACAAGGTTGGCTCTATACATCGTAAGAGCTTACCATAATCATGCTATGTGACAAACAGATGAGAAAAGGCCTAGATAACACACCATCCTTTTGAGTTTGTTTGTTTGTTTTTGGGAAAAGGACTTTATTTTCATTCTGCTTTCTCTGAGTATTTAGCACAGAAAATTCCTGATCCATGACTAGAGTTTGCAGGTGTTAACACAACACAAATTATATAACAGTCTCCAAATCTGGATTAATTCATAGAGTTACCAGAGGCCCTCTTGTGATGATTTTCCCTCTAAGGTTGATTTAGATGACAGAACTCTTGGAGGTGATAACTCCTATCTTTCGATTACAGCCTTGATGGTCTGATAAAGATTATAAAACTGCAACCATTAAATCTCTGGTCCCTGAATTCCCCCTGAGCATTCTCCTTTGAGATCACCTGAAAGAGATAAAGAGAGATGAGAAGAGCATGTGATGGAACTGTTCCAGCATTGATACTGATAATATTACTTGGCTTTGCATTTATGTTAATATCAATTAAGCAGGTTTTATTAATACTTGTTGTCATTTCTTGAAGTTGCCTTACAAAACAATCTGTAAGAGAAGCTTTCACTTTGCATTTATAAAGAAAAAACACTCATATGCTCTGCACAGCATGGTAGGAGAGGTGCATTTTAGAGGGGGTTATCAGACACATTAGAGAAGAGTAACAATGGAGAAAAATGTATGTTCACTTTCACAGGAAAGGCCATCTTCTGTAGACTCTTCAGTTTACCCTCATAAACACTGATCAAAAACTTCATGGAGTTGAAGTTGTATATTTTTGACCAGTGACAACCCCTCGTAAATCCACATGGCATAGCTATAGAAGTGTTTTTCCCTGTGTTTGTAACTAAGCTGCACACCAGAAAAGTTCTAGTTCTGCTGCTAGCTTTACTCTTTCCATTTGTTTGTCTGTAGAAAGTGTACTGAACAATCTTAGTTTATCTTAATCCTTTCAGGTGTTTCTCTGTCTGAAACTGCAGGACGAGGATCCTTACAATACTATTCTTGGAATAAAGTGGCTTCCTTTCTGCTGCTATAATCAAACCCTGCTAGCAAATTCTGCTACTCCCCTTGCCACACACACACCCCTTTTAGCTTACTTCGAACATCCAAATTTCCCTTCCCCAAGTTTGCCAAGGAACTACTTTGATCCAGTGGGGTCTGTCAACCATGGTACAGTATCAGGATAGAGCAGCAGAGACAACTGAGAGCCCAACACAAGTTGGCCTTACTGGAAGTGTTCTTCAGAAGAGTGGTTATCATTTACTATGTACTTAAATTGAGTACTGATAAGACATTCACCTTAGCAACAGTAAAACCATACAAACCAAACTATTTAACATTTCTGTAGCTCCCATAACCTTAGTGCGAGCACCTCAGAATTTCTGGCTCACTGTGGTGCTGACATCCCCATTTAACATGAAACACTGAGATGTGGAGAAGATGACTTCCCCAGGAGATGCCAGAAATTCTGGAGCAGAGTAGGTATCTGAAAACATGTAGTACATACTAACCAGCTGAATGTGAAGAAATCAAACTAGTCAAAGGTTTTAGATTCCAGCTTTGCTGGATATTCACTCTCCGTTGCTTGCCCCAAAAGCAGAGCAAGCACACAGTAGCCTGGTTTAGTTCAGGCGTAGGTACTCCAAGCTTTAACTTTTCTGCCTCTGAGAAGCACTTGCTAACAGAAATTTAATCTCAACTAAAACAATTTTACACACAACTCTTCAGGCATGGCTTTAATTTAGCATGTGTTTTCTGTCTTTTGTGCATGATATGTGCAGCACCAAGACCAGTTATACTCCTAAATGTTCTAGCTTTGGCTGAAATCAACCCTTCTGAGTTCATCTCAACTGTGTCCTCATGACTCCACGTTAGCTTCAAAGAAAACTTCGAAGACCACACAGCTCTTGCTGCAAACAAGCTAGCAGGACAAGTATAACCCCTACTAAGAATGTCGTAGAGGCTAGACCACACAGAAGATTCCTGCAGTGCCCTTTGGGCTTAAAGATGTAGGGGGTGTGAACTACCTGCCGCTTAGACCAATTCACAGCAGCTCCAAGAATCCCCTGTGCAAGGCATGCGGTGAGTTCCGTGCCCATATGGATGGGTGTAGAACTACGCAGTTGATCAGATAGCCACGTTAGTTTTGCCCCAGCTTGCAGCATGCCCTCCTCAAAGCTAAACGTAGCAGAGAGAAAGTTCACACCCGATTACCTGAGAGGTTGCCAGTTAAGGCAGTCTCTAAGCCACTGTGAAAATCTTGGGTCCCGGGTGCTGCTTCACAGCAAGCTGGGAGGGGGTTCAACCCTAGTCACTCCCATGGGAAGAAGCTGAATCACTCCTTAGATGACTGAATATAATAGGACACACAAACCACCATGACATCCATCTTTAGAAGGCTCTGAAGATGCCCACAAGTGAGCGAGGAAGGGGAAATGCCTGGTTTAAAAGCCCTAGAGTTGTCAGGTCATAAGTAGTGTAGTGGAGTCAAGATCAAGGGAGTTGTGAACCGTTGAACTATGGGGCTTGACTAACAAAAACTTGTGGACTCATGGAAAAAACTGATGGAAATGTAAAGCATTCAAAGAAGAGCTTTGTGACAGTGGTATGCACGTGACAAAATTTTGCACATCATCCTTAGTAGGTCCTGCCTCTGAACCTTCAGGTCAGCACAGACAAGTTGCTGCTGCAGCAGAGGCTGCAGGTTTGGTGCTTGAAGGCAGCACACAGCGATGTGCCATGGAGATTGGGCTGAATAAATGAATAGGGCAACTCATCATCCTCCTCTTCATAAACTGTCAACAGGTGACTTGCAGTTGTCTTAAAATGAGTAGCCACCAATTACACTTTGCAATTGGTAATAGCTAAAAGTAGTTATTGTCTGAAAGTTCACCACAGCCAGCATGTCTGGACTGTGGTTGCTGAAATTCAGCTGTAGAGCTGGGATGGTTAGTTTTGGCTGGACACACAAGCTATAGGTTTTGGGTTTGGGTTTTTTTTTTTTTCAGTATGTACTGAATTTTTGGCACAGGAGCTTATGGTTTCAGCTAATCTTCATTTCCTCATTGCCCTGGTTTCAAACAAAACTTACACTTATTTGAAACTGGAATTTTATCCAGGGTAAAATGAGGCAGTTGAGAGGGGAAAGAGAGAGGGTAAACATTTTTTGGAGGAGAGATTGGAAGTGGTGGGACAGCTCTGCTGGAGAAGTGGTGCTTGCTTCGGCTCTAGAATCAGACACAGCCTCAGACACAAAGATGCTTTTGAAGACAATGCAGTTCTGGATCAGTCATATGCTTTTTTCCCCCATATCCCCCATGATATGACACAATCTTTTCTTCCTACATACTTATTTCACCTTCACTTTTCCCAGACCACAGAAGATATCAGTACTTTTACTCTTTGTCCTGATTTGGTATACACTCATTAAACAAAACACTGAAATTCTGAGATGTTAGAAATACCTTTCTCCCAATAATTTCCAAGACTGTCTAGGACCTTGCATAGTCCTTGAATGAGACACAAAGGTTACTTCACCTGCTCAAATACTTACTGGTAAGAAACCCAAAATAAATCAACACTGTTGCTAAAGCAAATTCCTATAAAACCCTTTTGTTTTTTTTTCCAGTTGCAGTATTTATGGAAAATGTTGACATCTGCATTCATCTCTAGATTATAGCCAGCCATCCTCAAAAGGACAGGGAGCCGTACTTATTTATCCCTGCTATAAGGAACAAACCTTCACCCTTCTAAGATGGTAGTACATTGGAAAGAAAATAGGAAAACCCTTGAATACTTCCACGGTGCACAACCGTAAGCTGCAGTTTGCAGTTGAGTCCTTTTCCACTGAATTTTCTCCTTTGCACAGAAGCCAAACAGGGCAGACCCCAAGCAAGATCCCTGCCAAGACTCTGATCAAAGACTTGCTCTCTGCACCTGCCTATTATTTTACCACTACGCACCTGCAGACTGGTTTCAAGAGCCTCATTATTACTCACTTGTCCCTGGCCTTATTCTGACAAACTTCACAGACAAAATGCCACATTTCCTTTCTAATGACCATCACAACAGTTACAACTTCGAACAGACTCTAATAATCTATCTTTTTTCATATTTTTTTCCTTCTCATCAAATACGCAATAATGAATAGTGATACAGCAGGCTGAAAGTAGAGTTAATGCTCTTCCTAGAAAGAAAAATCTCCTTTAAAAATTAAAATCAAATCAGAAAAAATCAGGAGCCCAGCTAAAAGATGTAAAAGAAGAGAGGGGATGGGGTGGGGGACGGGAAAGAAAAAAGGAAAAAATCCACAACAAGAATGTAACTGAAGATAGTGCCCTTTTCACATTCCCAGAGCTTCTATCCAAAACTTTATGGATGTTTCTGCACCTGTGGAGCCCTCCTCCACGGCTTTCAGCTTTGCATAGCCCTTATAATGTGTCTCAGTCCCTAATTTCTGTTCTGTGTGAAATGTACAGGGATCCAGTCACTGACTTTCTTAATTTCTGCTGGTGCTGCCAGACTGGAGCCCTCACTCAAGCCAGTCTGGGGAACAACTGCTGAAACTCCAGGCTTTCTTTGAGCTTTAGCCCTGCCTGTAGGCTCTCTGTGGCTGCCTTCTCTATTTCCCCATGAGATGCACTTGGAACTTAATGTCTTTTTGCTAACCAGGAAACAAATAAAATCCTTTTTCTACTTAGACCTGTGGTGTCCTGGGTAGAGGACAGCCCTCGTGTGCATGCATGAGTAGTCACTGCTCTTGTGAGTGGCTTTGATTCATATTCCAGGTTCGTTCTTCCCCAGGGGGCAATATATACGAACAGCTTTTGAAGGAGTTGTCATGAATCTGCTTAAAGGTACAATTGACCAGGAAACCAGTGACTGCAGCAAAAAACCCTGCCTAGATCTAGTGTGCTTCTGCACCCAGAAATTGTAAATTTTGTTTTTCTACAGTATCAGGTATGCTTGTAAAAATACGCTTCTTACAACATCAGCTGTATCTATACATGTGTTAGGAAGCTAAGTTACAACCCTCCCTATAAGTTACCATCCTGCTGCTTCCCAAGGGGCCTTTCCAGGACGTTGTTGAAGCATGGGTGTGCAGGAACGATGAACAACTAGGTATTTCAAAGAGATGTCAGTATGAAACCTGAATGGGGAAATCAAATATTGGTGTAGTTTTGTCCTGCTTTGTTAGAAGAGGTGGTTGTTTTAATCCTCCCGCCAGACGGCAATCAAAGAGGATATTGTACCATGTGCATTTCCAAAGGTACAGCAAGGAGCAAATATTACCAAATTCTCATCGGTTACCTAGCCTAAGGGTAGCAAACCATCTCCTGGACAGAGCCTTGTGCACAGCTGTGGCATACAAAGAGAGGATTTATTTAGACGTGTTGGTCCAGACAGAAGTGAAGGGTTCTGATCCAGCTAGCAAAAGCTCTAGTCTCATTAGTGCAAGCTTCTGTGTTATAAACCAGGACCAAAATGGGAGAGGAAAAAAGCAGATCTTGGATTCGTACCATCATAGAGAGAACAAAGTTTACCCTGTGAGTCACAAGTCACAAACCAAAGCGTATATTAATCTTCACCCTGACACATTTCTTCCATCCATCAGATCTAGCATTGTGCTGGTCTAAGAGTGAGGATACATCATGTCATTCATGACACATGATGATTCCCAGATGTTCAGCGAGCTGTGCTACCCAGTGGAACAAATGGGTGTTTACAGTAAAATAAGTACCAAATTTAGCAAAATTGAAGATGGAGTTACAAGGTAATTAGTGCAAGAGGGCCTAAAAACCATAATATATGGGAGCTCATACTTCTTCAGTAGGTCCAGAAGTACAAATTGAGAAAAGAGCCTAACAATTTAATAGTAAAAAATAATAATAATTAAAAAAATCCAAACCCAAAAAACTCATCCAGAAAGGTACTATGAGAGAAGCCAGAATAAATAACATCACTGCCGAGCTCTGATGTAGCTCTTCTGGTGGAGTTCCTGATGAATAAAAGTTGTTCTGAGTCAGGTGCTTGTAAATACAGTCATATGTAACACCTACCAAATCAGTGAGAAAGAAAGTTGAAAGGGGGAAAAGGATCTAAATACATCTTAAAGAGGCTGTAAACCTCTCAACCGACTACAAGAGCTCCTGATTCATGCAAGAACATCACGAGTCTGAAGGTTATTTGCTCTTACATTTCTCAAGTGGCATATTGAGGAGTTCTACAAGCAGCTGGAGAAGGTGGTCACCTACCTGATGGGTAGATAGGAAGGGGATATGAACTTGGGTGCCTCAGGCTTACACAAACTGAGGCAAAAAAACAATCTCCCACTGGGCTGCCTTGGAGATGATGTTTCAGAGATATCCAGATCAGGGACATGGTAGGCAAAGAAAACTAAGTGCTATTCTTATCAGAAAGATACAGCCCACTCTAACATAGAGTGGAGAATGGTAAACTCTAAAACCAGACACTGCTAAACTCCAGTGAGACCAAAAGTAACTCCCTGTTAAAGGCTATCTGCCTAAAAAGTTTAATGTTCCCAAAAGTCATTACAACTCCCTAGATTTTCTGCTAAGTCACCCTCACTCTCCCAAACATTTAAGTCAGTACTGAACAGAGCCATGCAAGCAGTAACCCAACGCCCCCATACTCTTGGACTTTGTGTTAAACCCAGGAGCAGGAGCAGCCTCCACGGCAGACAACGCTACCAGCAGTGGGGATCCTGCTGACCCAGAAGAGCTCGCTAGAGACAGAGTTCACACAGCTACAGAGGGCTGGCCGCCAGCACTGGCCCTGGATTCTTTCATTATTCTGTGCTAGAGCAGCAAATTCGTTTTCCATGCAACACTAACTAGGCCAATTTTTAATCTGGCTTGCAGTGCTGAAAACAACCTGCAAAAAACAGGTGGCAGTCTCCTTTCATGTAAGCCAAAGGAGAGATAAAAATAGACTCGAATTGCCATTGAAAATATGGTAAAATAATCCTTTTCCATCTGCTAAAGCAAACCTTGGGAGTAAGTGAATAAACAGGTCTCCACTATCAGACACTGGGAGCAAGGCATTGCTGCTCATTAATTAATATTAACGTGACAGCAATCAATTGCCTATATCTCTTGCACGCATTAATCAAAGCCCAAAGCTGAGTGTGCACCTCGTATATCACTCACAAACCCTGCTGGCAGGCTGCACCTTCCTTCCTAAATGTTTACAGCAGCATTCGCTTGCTGAAGATCGTCCCTGTTGTGAGCACACCGTAGCAAAGACCTTTCCTCTCCTGCCACCTCAGTATTCCTCATCCAGCCTGCGCCACGTAGATCCTATGATTAAATGCACGGTCGGGTCTCCTCCACTTTGCAGTCAGCCACAAATGATGAATTCAAGATGCAAACCCCAGGTCATTTACAGAAAGGGTTTTTTACGAAGGAAAGGATGTCCTTCCAGAAAGATTAGATCTGAAGGCCGTAATTAACACGTCTCTGCTGCTCTCACGACAGCGTAGCACTGATCGCCCACGCGGACGTTCGGCTAGCCAGAGCGATCCCGAAGGAAGGATCCTCAGCACCGTCTAATTATCCCAGGCTTCAGCCTGTTTCTCAAGAGGGTTGCTTCTGTGGGTAGACTGCTAAAAATAGCCCAAGTACCCAGTCATGGAAATGTAGACTTCCCCTCAATCCAAACACAACCAGTTTAATCAAGTCAGAATGCGACCTGTCCCATCCAGAAGGAAAATAAAGTAGTTTCTGTTTAAACAAGGAAAAGAAAATAAAATAGACCAAATCCTTGTCTCGTTTATGGTAATGTAAATCTAGAATAATTGAATAAATGTAACCAGAGTTAAAGCTTTTACAAACAGGTATAACTTAGATCAGAATCAGCTTAAACATGTGCAAATTTTTAAAACTCTTTGGTATCTTTTGAACATCAGTTACCGGTTAGATGCTTAGTCCACCTGCATCCAGCCTTCCAACTGCCTTTTATTTACGTGACTACTCACAAAACTGAATAGTTACCTAACAGGACACGTCCAACCTGCCTTTCACAACACTAAGCAGACGTGTAAGCCGAAAAGTCTGGCAGATATTTGAGAGTGTACATCTGAGGGACAGTAGTGCATCAAAAAGAGTGTATTAAAAAAAAAAAAAAATCAAGATGTGCACCTCAGGAAATTACAGTTTTCATTTCAAATTGAGATTAAATGTCCAGAGCTTTTTCCCCACAGAATCAAAAGTTCGGAACATTTTTTTTTAGCATGAAATGTTGAAACATTTTGACTGAAAATAAACACTTTGACATTTCCAAGTCAGAATGTGTACATATGGTTTGTCAACAATATTAGGGTAGAAATCACAGAGGAAGAGGTTTTCATGTGAGGTTTATCTTGTACTTCCTGCTTTTTGAAGGGGGAGTGCAAGTATGTCCAGATCAAAAAGTTAAGAGGTGCTCAAAAACACTAACAATTAATTGCCCACTCTTCTTTAATCGTAGACCAGTTTGGATCTCAGTTTGGATTATCCCTGATTTTATTCAAGCTAAGTCATTCACTTTTCCAGCTCCAAAGACAGATATAGAAATCCAGGCCACTGGTGGCTTTTATGCACAATCCAGGATTAGAAGTGTAGGAAAGCACAGAAATACTATATTACCTTTGTATACGTTTTCTTGGACCAGAAGGGTTTTTTTGCACCTTTTAAGGGTGAACACTGGATCTCATTTCAGATTTCTGTGTTTAGCCCAGTTGGACTGAGCTGAGAAATTTCAGCATCAAATACATTTAGAAGTGTGTGAATTCCTTTCAGCTATTACTTTTCTTGTATGTAAAAAGACTCAGCACTCATATAGCACCTGAATGACAATTCTGCTACCAAAGTGACTAGGAAAGCAAAGGGTCTGAATGAGTAAAATACTGACAGTTCAATTCTTTTTAATTTTTCTTTTTTTTTAACTGCAGTGTGGATGATCGCTGCCAACCAGGGGCTGAGGAGTAAGAGTTCAGGCAATAGAATATTTTAAATCTGTGCCCTAAACTTGGAATAGAACTGTATGGTAGGAAGACATATTTGCCCCGCTTTTGTTTCTGATTCCTATATATATTCATCTTCTTGATTCTGGCAAGAAGTTGAAATGCTCAGAATAATTCTCTTTTCTTAATATTTCTGGCTTGCCTTCAAGCAAGGTAGCTGGAAAGACTGGAATCAGACAAATAATTTCCATCTCTTCATATCTTACCAGTGAAAGCCAACAGGAGTTAACATAAATTGTCAATGCTTGTGCAACAGGTGTTGATCTGGAAAATACGGCATTTATTTTGTGATTTGGAAGACTTTACTCAGATAATATTCTTTTATATGTATATGTTTATATACATATGCGTGTGTGTGTGCATATATATCATCCCAATATACAACCAAGACTGATCTTCTCTACCATATAATTACCACTACCCACTGTGTGTTCTATGGTAATATATTAAATATTTATAACTCACTGGTCCTTTGGAAATGGTGTCGTATCTTAAAGATACACAAGCACCCAAAAGAAAAAAGATGATATCATGTCTAGATTGTCAGAGAAAAAACATGGAAAATATTGCAAAAAATACTGAAGGTAGAATATCAGTGTATGAAGTTTTATAGCCAATTCTCAGTTCATTTTATTCTGATTTGATTAAAAATCTGTATGTACAGCTGAAAAAACATGTGCACATGGTTTCTTAAAACCCTAGAACTTCATTAGTGGTGTTTGGTGTTACTAATATTTACAGTGATTGAGCAGCAATTTCTAAAATTGTGATAAGAATATAATCCTGCTTCCTGCAAGATTCATATTCTTGACATAAACTCCCACATTTTATAGTCTAAATATATAAAATACATATAAATATAAGTATTTATCCACATATAAATATATATCCACATGTATACATTTACCCATCGATGGACCTGATTTTTTTCTCAAGGTGAGAGGTTGACATTGTTCTTCAAGGTCCCTTCCAACCTAAACCATTCTATGATGATTCTTCATATAAAAAATGAAGTATATAAAACACAATAAATGTAACATGCATAAACAGGAATAGACCCACTGAAAAAAAAGCAGCTATCTTAATAATAAGTATTAAGATGTACATATATGTAGCATTATTAAATTGATTTGGAAACATTACCATTCTGTCAAGGGTTAACTTTCAGATAAATTTCAGCGTGCTTCTGGATTTCTGTTTACAACAAAAGAATATCCACCTCAGGGAGAAATATTTAAAGTAACGTATGTTATGTTCAGCTTCTTAAACATACAGACAGCATTCCTAGTCACAATTGTTGTGGTGTCTTGTGAGTCCAAACTAAAAGGTCCTGAACCTCAGGGACCAGCTGCTAATGAGCATCCCTTGTTAACAACCACCAGGATGGCCAAGCAACAACAAAGACACGCAAAAGCAGGATGCAAGCTTGAAAATTTAAGTAGCTGGTTTTCTTTTTAAACACAGATTTCATGTCCTTCAATTTTCAATTTATTTTCTATCAAGAGAACATTTAAGATAAAAGTATTTGATGTAATATTGAAGTATTTTGCAGTACAAGCAGTCCAGACTACCCTGCTTTTCACCTTTTACAACACCCTTATAATACTTTATGCCTTGCAGGGTGTTAACTTTTTCTTGATGGAAAGAGACAGTGTGGGAGGACAGGTGTCTGAGATGTAGCATTTAATCTGTTTGATCAAGGCATCTCTCTTACCTCAAGGATTTTTTTGTAAAGTAGTAATGAATCGACTACATCAATACAATAGTAAGCTTCACATTCCACTAGCATTATCACTTTCAGACAAAGTTTAACTTAATCTCCTTTATAGCTAAGCACTATATCAAATCTAAGGGAATTTAAATTGTTGCATGAAATCAAAAAGAAGGATAAATTATTTTAGGGGGAGATCTCATATTTTCAAAGCTTTTGGTACAGAAATAGGTAAGGGAAGTGGAAATGAATGCAACAGGTGACTATCAGCATCTTTTAATTTGGCCACATGAATCCAAAATAGTCTAACTCAGGAAGTTTAGGACTTCGGGGAGTACACATGTCAAATATATATTTGAAATATATAATTGAAAATTCTTCTAGTAAAGCAGTAGATTGCAGTAACTTAGATGGCCTCTGAGTTTCAACTTGCTTAAACTCGCCTCTGATTTTGGCCCTTGGAATGGTTCCTGCTATGTGGCATTTGCCTAGCCTGGGGAAACAAGATGAGTGAGTCCTACTAGAATTGCCTGAGAGGCTTAGCTGCAGGTCACTAACAATATTAAACATTTGGATGAGTGGATCAGCCTAACAGATTCCCAGAAAATGAGCAAGCTCTGCTATGGAAACATATGTATCACCTTTAAATTATCACAAGGAATACTAATCTAGATCATCCCAAAAAGCTGAAGTTCCAAATAATCAGAGAACATCGCTGTTATTTCTCACTGTCTGTTGGCTGCATCTTGAGATCCATTTTGCTATGGAGCAGCAGCCACTGAGGAGGAGACAACCTCGTCTTCAAGAGCTTGGGGCTGTACAGGAGTGGGACTGTTAATGTCTTTCCTGCAGCATCACACATGCCAGAGACAGGAATACAACAAAGATCTGAACTGTGGGCCCCTGCATAAGGTTCAAATTATCCTACCACGTAACAGTTGCATGTCACCACACTGTTTATCCCATAGTTTGTCCCTGCCTCCTTACCTCCACACATTGGTGAGAAAGGAAAGGAAGAGCCTGCCAGCAAGGGGAGAGGTGCTCTAGAGCAAGAAGATCCAGGAGCTGGATCTTTTTCCTTCCAGGTGTGCAGTCACTGGCTCACTGTAATCTTTCTAAACTCAATCTACCGTCCCATATCCTCATCCTGGTTGGAAGTGCCCTGACTTAATTTTCCCGCAAACAGGAGAAATAATGTTTTATGTCATATAAAGCTAGGAGACTTTCACTAAGCAGATGGACAGCCAACTTCCTGGTCTCTTAGGTAAGCAATATAGGAAATTATACTGTAATTCAGAGAGGTTTGAAATGTCTTTTGGCAACGCTTAGTCTTGGGCTAATATCACAGTAGTTATTTCTGTCAACTTCAGAGTGCTATGCTGTGGCCAATTAATGGAAAAAAAGATGAGATTCAGTCAACTGCTCTGGGATTTTCTCTTTTAATGTTCAGGCTAGATTAAGGAAAGTCCTTGCCCTAGCCTATATAGCCTTGTAGTGCTACTGCCTGTTATTTCCAATTGTTGTTACAGCAGAGCTGGCCTCACTGCTATTGTTAAAGGTCAGTCAATGTTTCCACTATAAACCTTCTTTATTGCGGATTTCATATAAGTGTGTGATTTTCATTTACTCTGGACTGAAACACGGTTTTTCTTGACCTCAAAATAGATATGTTTTGTTCTGTTCTTTAAATCTGCGTGCACATTTCATTATCAATCCGGGACATCTTCAAAAAAAAAGGTGATCTCTAACCCACATTCATATTTAAATGATTTTAAGGGCAGATGAGCCCATTTGGATAACTGATTCCTTCATAACACCAGCCAGTGGTTTCCTGATTTAGTCCCAAAGCAATATTGGCAGCTCATTGCATGTTATCTGAGAAACCATGGTTATCAAGCCTTATTATTCAATAGTGGGTGGGTCACTTCTGAAAAATGAAAATCAGAAGGGAAGGTATTATTACTTGGAACAATTTCAGTTTCAAAACAAAAAGTCGTATTTCAAAATGGGCTGTGCACACAACCAGTGTATTAGACACAGTGCAATCCCCGGGGCAGATTATGAAAATTATTTTTGCCATTGGGCAGGAAACAAAAAAACACTGGAATCAAAGTCTTGTATTCTCTGAACTTCTCCAGAAACTAAGTACTCCATGGGATATCTTTAGGGCAACTGAACGTCCCTTTACAATGAATAATCACCAAGGAATTATTTGTAAAGTCCCTCATTACACACCCACACATATCTTCTTTCCCACTGAAGCAATAGCTCTCCGCTGTCTATCTTTTGCCTCCCTCTATTGGGAAGAGGCCTCCTCCGCAGGTAGGAGAAGCAAAGTCCCATCCCATGCCCCAGCACTGACAGCTCGGGTGGGTTATTCACTGCTCTGCCTTAGCTGGTGCAGATAGGACATGTGCAGCCCCCTAGCCCTCCCTGGGATCAAAGCTGGCCTCTTTTTCTCCCTTTCCCATTGTGGGAAGAAGTGTCAGGCAACCTCTTTTACCCTCTAGAGAGCAGTTGCAATCAAAGAGGAAGAGGCCCACCAGAAAATACAGTTTTGATGTCACACGTTTCACTGAGGTATGTCAGAAATATGGTGGGCATATCTAAGAATTTGAAAATAGCTTTGCATTATATATTAGAGTATAAAAAACTATCACAATTTTTAAAAGAAAAAATCAAAATATTTCCTGATTGATGACATTTTTATTATCAGAGAATTATTTGGTGGAAATTAACCAATCTGTGAGGTTTCACTCTGAACAAAGCAAAATTCTTTTTCAAAGGTTATTTGCATTCTTTGCCCATCCCTAATTTCAGCTTTAAGTCTCTACGCACGCACATACATTTGCTCATACACACAAGTGTACACCTGGTACTCCATTAGGATTGACTTGGCACGGCCCCAAGAACAGTGGATTTTGAAGCCAACACCCATTTCTCATGCGTGG
Organism: Eurypyga helias; assembly: GCF_000690775.1. Taxonomy (NCBI): domain Eukaryota; kingdom Metazoa; phylum Chordata; class Aves; order Eurypygiformes; family Eurypygidae; genus Eurypyga; species Eurypyga helias. The sequence goes on from NW_010244090.1 coordinate 110,064, forward strand.
GACAATCCCACACCTATGGCTATGCTTTCAAACTATCTAAACACACACGCGGCATCTGCAGACCTCAGTCGTATCAGAACAACTTGAGGTCTAAATTTAGACTGTTACAACTATCTTGATGGCGATCTAATGAAATTCTTACTGCATCAGAAGGATTGGGTTTTGGTTTAGCTCAGCCCATTTGGAGAGGGTTAAGATAAAGTGAAAGTCCCTATGGGAATTTTGGAGACAGAATGGCCACACAGGGAGTTACGCCGTTGCAACTGTGCAGTTCACCAAATCAGCTGAGAATTGCCCATGTACCTCCATAGCAGTTAAAAGTAACTTGCATTTTGATACTTCAAAACAAAGACAAATGGGCTGATGTCTCGCAGGTTTCCATGAGCTGGCACCAGAGCTGCAGTTCAGGGGATCCTAAACCTTAACATGTTGTGCACCTGCGTATGAGCGTGCAGACCCCTCTTTTGTCTACAATTACAGCTCTTCAGCTTTGTACTCTGCATTGGCTAGGCACAAGCTAGGTCTCATCTGGTAGCTGGCAAGTCATGTCCACACAGTGCCGTGCTTAAATGAAAATATCTTGTCTCTCAGCAGGGATTTGCTTGGATTGCAGGCAGCATTAACATAGTGATACCATGTACAAATAAGACTGGAACAAGTTCAAATGGTGGGTTGAGCTCATTTGCATCTGCCAGCACCAATTCATGTAGCCATGCCTTCCTATCAGGAAGAAATTCTTCACAGAGAGGGTGGTGAGGCACTGGAACAGGATGCCCAGAGAAGCTGTGGATGCCCCATCCCTGGAAGTGTCCAAGGCCAGGCTGGATGTGGCTTTGAGCAACCTGGTCTAGTGGAAGGTGTCCCTGCCCATGGCAGGGGGGTTGGAACTAGATGATCTTTAAGGTCCCTTCCAACCCAAACCATTCTATGATTCTATGATTCTATCATAATTCATTAGTATTTTACAGGTCTGACACCAAAGGGATGAAGGCTTACCACACAGCTTTACAGTAGAGCCAGCCATCATCCTTGGAAACATTCAAGGTCAGGCTGGACGGGGCTCTGAGCAACCTGATCTAGTTGAAGATGTCCCCTCCAACCCAAGCCATTCTATGATCATGAAATAACCTAGGGAGGATACAAGTGCATGTGAAGAAACAGGACCATCAGCAATGCAGGTTTGTGCGTCTCCATCGTCATCACTGCTCTCCTGGGACAGTGGTGATGAGGCACCTCATGGAGTGTGGGAAGGACGAGTAAAGGAAACCACACAGCAAGAGATTCACTAGAGGAAAACCCTAAACCTGGTGGGACTAAGTGTGAAAAGGTCCATGCAGAGTATCGTCAAGGAGGATGGGATCCTCAGGCTGTCACACAACACCGTGCTCTCTATTCAGAGAGAAGAATTCACATTTTTAGACTTGTTAGAAAAGTGATCTCAGTCCAAAACAGAGGGACAGCTCAGTAGTAAGTTGGATCTACAACTATTTACCTTTAAGTGAGGCTTGGCTCCCATTCCCCAGACTAAATTCAAGACCTTCCACACTTTGCACTTTCACTGACAGTCTTACTATTTACCTCAGCCAAAAGAGCGTGACTCTTAGAGGTGATTTTAAGGTGTGGGAGTATTTCATCCTCCGTTTGTCTTCTCCAGTCTGTATTTTTGCATCACCGTGTTTATAGGACAGAAAGCCCTCTCCCTCTGAGGCTTTGTTGTACACATGATGGGAGAACCTCCTAAACCACCCAAACAAAACAAGCTTAAACAGAGACAACAAGATTTCACTATAAGCTTTATCTGTAGGTTAATTGTATTGCATAATGTAAATGACTGACAATCAGTTACAGAAGAAGAAATGCCATGTTGAACAAAAGAGGGGAACATTTTGAGTTGCATGACATGATTCTCTGCCATTTCCACCTCAAACTTTCAGTGTCATACCACCACGGGAAAAGACAGAGATGGTCCATGTGACAGGAGCTAAGGTAGCATTACTGCTTCAACTGCGCAGGATTCTTCCTGTCCATCTGCTGAGTGACTGATGCCACTTACCCTTTTGCTTTCCTGTCCATTTGCTAAGGGCCTGACACTGTGTTAATGATCTCCACCTATTTAGTAAGCCTTTTCGAATTGCAATAGTCTGTGCTTTTATTCACACAAATTGCTCCCCCCCTCCGCCTTTTCTTTTTTTTTCCAGATGGAAACTATCTGGCAAGAAACTCTCCGGTAAAAAGAGAAACCAGCAACTTGTGGAATGAGTTCAGAACTGCTTGGGAAGAACAGACCCAGGGAGCATACGTTATTTATCTTGCATTACTCCACTTTTTTCCAAACGTGTTTTTATATAACATGACAGGTTATCACTTCTTGCCTTTGGCTACAGAAGGGTAGGACTGCAAACAATCAAATGCAAATCAAGAACAGTCTACAGCACACGCACTATTGTATTGTCATGGCATCACTCCTACTCACCCGATTAGTCAAAGCACTCCCTTTGGTTTGGTTATTTGGATGGAGTAGCTGGGTGGAGATGGAGTGTGTGGGTGGATGGCTGTTTTCCAGCAGAGCAAACACTCTCCTCGGGGGACGTCCCTTACGACAAGGAATTCCTTGTGACATCATGGGCTGCTTGATGCTGGAGTGATGTACTTGAGCTGGAAGTGCTCCCATTGCGTTTTATAACACAGCCAAAATAGGATGAGCAAATCCTACAAGAATAATCAATTCAGAGGTGTGGCTGAACTTATACCAGCATTTTTTCCCTCCTTTTTTAATAGTAAGATCTATTTCAGAAAGTCTGCTTCTAACCCCATCTGTCTAGATGCACATATTGACTGTGATAAGGAGAGCTTTTGTTTTGTTGCTTCTATGCACAAAATACCAAGTCAAAAAAATGTTTTCCCTTTCAAGATCAATTAAAAGAAATCAACTTCACATAACCTAATAAAATAACCTAATAGTCTTTAAGAAAGGAACAAGTAGCTTTAAAACATTAAGTCAACCACACTATAGATTTAAATCTGTCTTTGGTATCTAGAAAAAGGCTGACATTTTCTTAGTGGGAAAAAAAAAGAAAAAAGAATGTCAAAATTGTGCTACATGAATTAAGGAATGGTTTGTTCCATCTAGTTCATGAGAAACCCAAGAGATGTTTACTCAATTGCTTCACCTTTGAAAAATGTTCACACAGTGTACAAACAGGGCTGGTATCGTTATCAACAGAGGACATCTCATCAAAACATAACACGTTCTATAAATGAAATAGTGGGCAGCACCAGTAACTTTTTTCTCAGTGTTTGGTTAACTGAGGACAGCAATCCTGGGTCAAGACTACTAAACACTACAGTACAAGGCAGAACAGGGTGTGGATATACAGCCTTCTCTAGCTCTTGGTTTAGGGCAGTAGCTTTCACTCCAATTTTCTGTGGTTTTCTTGACTTAGGACAACTGATAAGGGTGATTCTTACGTATTTCTGTCATTTCAGTGAAAACATTTGTGAAAAGACTGGTGAGTACAGCTACACGCATCCTGGGCTGCAAAATATTTAAAAATCCCCACCACCCTGCCCCAAAATGTTAAAGCTTTTGTCTTCTGGAAAGGATGCAGTCAAGGAAGAGCACACAGCTTCAGTGAGCTGTCATAACCTGGTATTGGCAAAATAAAATTCCCAGGTTAAACTGAGCTACTATTACAAGCAAAATATTGCATACTAACAATAATTCTGTGAGAAACTTTCCTGCAATTGGGAGAATTAAAGGAGCATGTACTGTGGCCACATCTCTGCCTAGATCTGCTCACAAGGAACTGTGAGATGGAAGAAGATCTGGCTACCAGTGAAAAAGATTTCCTCCTTCTGCACTACAAAACAGATTGTAAGCCCAAAAACAAAGTCACAGAAAGAGAGTTTCCAATAATAAGCAAAATTACAACACATGATTATCTATATTGCTCATTAGCTGACTGAAACTCTCACTTGTAATGAATCAACAGGTACCCCAGAAGATGAATCTCTGCTGCGGTTCTTGCGGCGGTTCGGGCTCAGGATCTCTTGCTGTCCTTTGTGTCCCAGGACACTGTCCTCCCACATCCCATGCTTAACCGTACTTCTCTTTGGCATCACGCTACACAGACACACCCTCACAGGCCCCAGCACACCTTTCACTTTATTTTAAATGTTTTACATTGAGGAACACATGTCCGTTCTTACAGCTATTTGCAAGAGCCTACAGGGGCCCAGAGGGGATGCGGACCCTGCGGCATGCAGCAGGAGAACAGCCAGCCTGCTCGAAAAGAAACTCGCCCTAAGCAATGCTTATTCTTGGGTTGTCTGCAAATGAGAGGGATGTCTTCATTATCTGAGAAGTACTTATTTTGAGAGGTACACCTCTGGCTAATGCTTTCCCAAGTGGCTCCCAGGTGTACCTAGGTAGCAGTGGTATTAGAGAGAAGGTAAAGGCAAACTCTGGCATGGGAGAAAGGTAACACCACTTTGCTAAATTCCTCTCTTAATCCCTGATATTTAAGAGATTGCTTTAAACCCTGCAGCATGAGATTTTCAATTCATGACAGCATATGTTCTTTATTTGGGTTATTCCTATTATTCCTATCAGTGTACAGTGTCATATTCTCTCCAACAGGAGCTAAACAGCTGATGAAAGCAACACAGGTGATTGGCAATTTTAAGTGATCCTTTCTCCCACCAGTCCCATTTCTCACTACAAGTTAATCAGCTTATTTCCCTGCCATTTTTTTAGCCTGCTATATCATGCTCTACTCTCCTAGGCACGCTACAGCTAAGACTCACCTGCACACGATGTTGCTGGCATCTTAAATCACTCTTCTGGCTCCAGGGTAGCTATAGGAGTACCAGCATGTACCGACTACCCCTCATTAAAATTCAGCAGCGCCTGAGCAGAGGGGTTGTGCAACCCCATTGTTCCTGCTGTGCGGTTGCAGGCATTCGTATAATCTTATTATGACTTTTGGGTGGTTCGCATGCATATTTACACTTTAATTTTCTGGGCTGTAGGTTCAAAGAAGAGCATGTAAAATAATATTATATGGCTCTTGGTACTGAGAAAAGATTAACAGTCACCTAGAAAAAAATACAAAGTGATCTGACAGCATTACAGTGCAGAATTAACACTGGAGCATGCGTTGTTTAAGAAAAAATCCATAACCTGTTTCTGTGAAAATAATTTGGGGGTTTGTTTTTGTTTTTGAAGGAAGTATTGACACTGAAAACCTCCAGGCTAAGAAAAGGTTCTTATATTTTAAGCATGATATATATCCAAGTGAATCCTTGGAGCCCTTTTCACAGACCAGACACCCGTTGCCTTAGCCACCACATAAGTAAAAAATAAAATGGCAGTGCCTACCTTGGGGATCTCACAATCCTGTTGCCTGTCTGCTGACATGCACTGCATTTCACCACACTAGAAGACACGTCAGGGATCTACACGGCATACATCAGCCCTCAAATACCAATAATCCAGAAGAGCGTATTGGCAAAGCTAACTAAATTTGAAGGAAATACTGAGGCCTATTTCCCCATTAGCAATTTTGCATTAAGGGACTCAGCAGGCAGAGATGAAGGGAAAATACTTCCCTGTTGGTTGTGACAGTTTCTCCAAAAGGATTTACATCGACAACCTAGGGACAACACAACATACTTGAAACTTTGCATAATGCTTACAAAATAATACAGATGAGCAAACCTTGGAAAACTACAAGGAAGTATGCCTGCTGTGATTCCCAGAAAAATGCTTTCATCACACAAATACAGTTGAGGGAGAGACATAAAGAAAAGGAAGGACTCAAAGGAGTCCTGACCTGACAGGGAAAAACTCCATACCCAATTGTGCTAAGACGCTGGCAATGTCAGCATTAGCAACTGGCTAAGACATTAGCAACTTCACAACAAAGAGGGTTTGGATTTGGATCCTCAGCATTATTAGTCACCTTTCCACTTCAGAAAATGTGGCCATGGCACCCTCGAGGTTTCATAACATGGACTGACTTGTGCCTTCCTCCAGTTTTCCCTGATGAACCGCAACTGAAATGTGTATTCCTCAGCATTAGCTCAGGAGGAAGAGGCCCTGAGCTCTTTCAACTCTATTCTTTTTATAACACACCTATATTATTTACATGTACTTTTATTCGCACAATTTACATTTCTATTCATATATGTTTTATGAATAAAATACATGGAGGGATTTAATGGCAGAGAGAGGAGAAGATCCCAGAAATCCCAGTGTATTTCTCAACTACAAGACTTTCTTCAGACCTTGGCTTCTCCTCAAAGAAGCCTCCAGCACAGGCAACAGCTAAAGACAACTGCAGTGATTTTCTTCCGGATATGAACACAAGGAATTCAGCAGACATCAGAGCTAGGGGGATTCTGGACAATGGGTTATACACCTGCCAGGAAGAACCAGCAGTTTAGAATTCTACCTCTGCTTTCTTTTTTTCTTCATTCCCCCATTCCTGATAGAAAAACAGTTCATCAGGTACGTGGTCAGAGCAGAAGAATATTTTAGTTGGGTAAAAGGTACTGTGCATCAACAACATAGTGGATGGTAGTAGAGAAACATCTAGCAGGAGGCTTGGCCCAGCTCTGGGAAGCAAGACAGCCTCACTCCATGCTCCCATCCCACCCAGGCACATGGCTTTTTCCTGTTTCCCCTTCCACTTTCTCCTTTTTGCTAACATGGAAGAAGTAAAGAAAAGCAGCCATGAAGTTGCTCCTTTTTGTGGTTTAATGCTAAAGTGTGTGATCTCAGGCAAATTAAAAATATTCTCTATTTTTTTTTTTTTCAGTCACAAGTTGGCAGGTACAGCTAAAATGAGGCTGGTGCAGTGGAAGTGAAATAGACAGTCTAAAAGGGGTGGCTGGCACAAATGACTTAAACAGAAAACTTTGTGTTTACTGGTCCAGGATCAAGCAAACCTTGTCAGCATAAATGCTTTCCTACATATATTAACCTACTTCATTACACAAAGTCCTTAACCATAGTAAGTGAAACATTACCAATGGGAAATCCATAAAAGTTGGAACTCACAGAGTGGAATGTTTTGATTTATTTTTGCCTTCCCTCTCCCAGGAGTCAATCAAAGAGTAAACAATATTTTACCTTTCCTCAAATTAATTATTTGTAAGCTTTTCCCCATCAGACTTCCCAGTCACTGCAGAATAACATACCTACCCTCATGAAAAAAAAAAAAAAAGAAGAAAGGAAGAATCTTTAAATTCCAGAGGAAATATCTTAACACCTTTTGCCTAGCCCAAAGAAAATAGTCCATAACCCAATAAAATGATGGGCAAGGAAATGGCTAGAAAAGTAGTTTCTGAAAATCCACCGACAGAAAAAACCAGAAAATGTCTGGGATTTGCTTCTGCATTTTACAAACACCCGCTTTCTAGTCAACTCTCTGCTATCTCCAGTTTTGGGCTTTACCTCATCACACTGATTAAACCTTTTGGGTTTCAGTGACTGCTTTCAGGAAGAAGAATCTGGGGGTTGTTTAGAGAGAAGTATAACAAGGATGCTCCAAGTTAGTACAGAACCTCCCGATAAAATCTCTGGTGAAGGCAATGGCAACTTTCACAGATTCACAGAGTGGAAGGGGTTGGAAGGGACCTCTAGAGATCACCTAGTCCAACACCCCTGCCAGAGCAGGATCCCCTAGAGCAGGTCACATGGGGACACATCCAGGCGAGTTTTGAAAGGCTCCAGGGAAGGAGAATGCTCCAAGTTAGTACAGAACCTCCCGATAAAATCTCTGGTGAAGGCAATGGCAACTTTCACAGATTCACAGAGTGGAAGGGGTTGGAAGGGACCTCTAGAGATCACCTAGTCCAACACCCCTGCCAGAGCAGGATCCCCTAGAGCAGGTCACATGGGGACACATCCAGGCGAGTTTTGAAAGGCTCCAGGGAAGGAGACTCCCCCACCCCTCTGGGCAGCCTGTTCCAGTGCTCTGTCACCCTCCCAGTGAAGAAGGGTTTCCTCATGTTCAGCTTGAACCTTCTGTTTTCCAGTTTATGGCCATTGCCCCTAGTCCTGTCACTGGACACCACTGAAAAGAGTCTGGCCCCATCCTCCTGACACCCACCCTTTAGATATTGATAAGCATTGATAAGATCCCCCCTCAACCTCCTCTTCTCCAGGCTAAACAGACCCAGCTCTCTCAGCCTTTCCTCATATGGAAGGGGCTCCACGGCCTTCATCTAGCCCCTTCTCTCCCTACACCTCCAGAACATGGGTGTTGGCATCACCCCCCTCCTGGCCCTGCTCAGCATCCTGCCATGCACGCTGAGGGTGAAGGAGGAGACGCCAGACCTGCGGCAGCATCCGGAGCAGCAGAGCCTGGAGACGACTTGGCTACTGGAGGAGATGGAGCAGGGCAGCCAGGAGCCGCGCACGCTCCC
>NW_010244091.1:0-5905 GCF_000690775.1 Eurypyga helias
GGCATCCCTTCCCTCCAGCATATTGTCAGGAAACTTGAATCTGTCCTATTGTAGCACACAGTACTTAACTGACCCACACAGTACCAGGCCTGGGCCTTTGCATACATGTCAGCACAGTTGTTACAAGCCTGTGTTTCTTCTGCAAAAAGAGGCATTGTTTCTGAATAAACCGATTTTGGTTATTTTATAAACCACTGTGAAATGAAAATGTTTTCTTCTTCTCTCATATGGAAGTTTATAGAAGGATGAGAAGTTTTGCATTATTCCCCAAAGTCTTCCTGTGAATCCAAATGAAACTTCTATGATACATTCCTTATTGTTAAGTGGGCACAGTAATTTTTTTCTTCTCTGATTTTGCACGAGTTAAATACATGTCTGTATTGAAGTAAGAACTGAAACTGATTAAGCTGAAGTCATGAAATAATGAATGTTGTAAAAGAGAGAGATGGTGTGAATTTCTGTAAATGCTTACTGTCCCTACTCTGGAAACTTCAGGTGGGAGAACTAGGAGGACTTGGGCACTGATCTCATGTTTATTTAATTGCCCCATCTGAAAAACATTCTGTAGTTTCTCTATAGCATGTTTTCTGCTCAAGATAAAATGCAACAGACCTCTTACTACAGTATGTAAATTTTTCCTTTTCCTATTAGTTATTCCTATTTCCAGTTAGGAATAACTGAGAAAAACATATTCTGGATCGGTTTGGTGTTTAAATATGTTTTAAATGGCATACTTAAGGAATTCTTGTCTATTATCAGGTTGGGGTTTGACCTGAGAAAGTAAATTTTCCAGTGTGGCTGGGCTTCCCGTGGCAAAGCACTGTGCTGGGGGCAGTGTGCTGTAGAGCAGCCAGCTTAGGAGCACAAACTGGAGTGGAACAACCAGGAGCTGTTAGGACAGAGGCAGCCTAGGTGCTCCTTCCTGCTGCAGTTGGACATTACCACAGGTAGTTGCTGCTCCCCGATGAGCCCTCTTTCCTGCAGACAGAGCCCTTTGTGCCGTGTGCCTGCCTCTGCCAGAGGTTTGGTCCAAAAGCCCTGTAGGAATCTTCCAAATCTCAGCGTGCGGCCTTGTTATGACGTAACGCAATCTGTTAAGACTATGCATGGGGCAGTCTGACAAGGTCCTGTCGACATGTTCTTCAAATTAGAAACTCATAAACCTTCCGTTGTGAACCAGTTTTCTGTGACATCTCTGTTATGTTCCTGCAGAACTTAATACAAGCAAAATAGGAATTGTTTTCTAGCATTTTTTCTGGTGTTATGTCTTTATAGAGATGTGGAAGCTCAGAAGTGTGGTGCTGTTAGTGGGTCGTTCAGGCTTGAAATATTAAGAGAAATATGCAGTCTGTCACTAATGTCACGAGGTAGGAAGATGACTGAACTCGGACTGTTTTGGTAGATTAAGCTAAGCCCCACTAGGTGGTGCAAGCAAATAAATCACCTTACCAAATACTTCTCTCCAGATGAATAAATTTGGAGAAAGGGTGTCTTTCATTAAATAGAATATAGTCTTTGTTTTTTTCATTTGAAATTATGTACAATAGCTGTTAAAATTTAACATTGAACATTCTCTTAGACTACCCTTTCCACATACAAGAAAAAAGCGCATTCTGGTTTTTGCTTAGACTTGCATATCTGCCATTCTTACAGTTTAGGCTGGTGTCAGGATGCTGTATTCATAGCGGGGGTGGTGGCTCGCAGTGGAAGTAGCAGAGGACTTCCACTGTGTTTCGCTGTGCTGTCAGAAGTGGCTGCTGTGAAATAATATCCTTCCTTGGGGCTTACTGAGGCATTTTCAGACTTACCTGCTTGGAGAATTCTCTCTCAGGATCTCTGGTGTTGCGGTTTATCCTCTGCCAGTTTCACTTTGAATTTGCTTACCTTTACAGCAGTATTGTGTACATGCAATTGAAACGATTTATGAGGAGAAAGGATTTCAAACAGAAAGTTACAATAGTGTGCTGTCAATTTACTGTCCTGACAGAAGTGGAGCGAATAAAGTTCCAGCAGAAGATAATTTTTGAAATACAATGTGTGCTGTTGGTCTGTAATGGTTAATGTAGTATGTATAGTAGATCAGTGGTTCTGTTATCTTTTGTTTAAAAAAACCCACAAAACCACAAAACAAACCTCAAACCTGGAAACACTCCTTCACTGTACTCCTGGAGGTAACTTATATTCCAGCATCATCAGTTTGTGTTTCACTGGCTATACCTTTGTCTTGAATTGAGACTATATAATCTGTCAGTGGCTCATTTCCTAACTTTTTTTTTTTCTTTTCCTCCTTCTCCCCATTGGAAAGACCTCCTGCATAATGGTGGTTTTACTAAAGATGCGCTGGCCAATAACTGGTCAACATCCTTTTGTAGCCATAAGATCAGTAGCAAAAGTATTTGAATAACAAGACCACTGGATTTTTCAGATATGTAGAAATTCCTGGGGCCTTCCACTTCTGCCATCAACACTGTCATTTTCTTGTCATAAATCACATTTTACCAGAGTTTGTATGGCTTCCCAGTGGAGCCCAAGCTGCCAAGTCTTCTGAGAAGGTGATGGCACCGTGGTTCTGCCATGGTAGCGAGGAAAACGCTGCCTGTGCTAAAGGCAGAGTGCTGCAGTGAAAACGTCTCCTGCGCAGCAGTCAGCCTGAGACAGCAGGTGTTCTTATTGCTGTTTTCCCCACTATATCTGTCCTTCAGGCCTTTCTCTCTCAGTGAACACATTGCAACAGTAAATGCTATATTATCACGTTTCAGTCCAGGACTAATATTAAAGACAGTAACTGCAGTCACTAAGCAGCTCTCTAGTGAAATTTCAGTACTCCACAGTGCAGTATATTTACTGAAATGGAAATTTTTCATTTCAAAGTGACATATATTCATTGATGGGGATGGGTGTGTTTGATGCATTCATCCTAGTCTTGATAAATGCAGCAGAAGCAGGTTTTTGTTGGTTGGTTGTTGGTTTTCCTTGTTTTAGTTTTTGTTTAGTTTAGTGGGGGTTTTTTGTTTGTTTGGGTTTTTTTTAAGGAAATACGTCAGGGAGACAATAAAGTATAAAAAGCCTGTGCCCATGAAATCTCAATTGACCAACAGCCATAAAGAATACATATACTAGCCACAAACAGTCAATGCATACTTCAAGTTTTACAATAGCATTTTGTTAGAATATATAGCCTCTGTAGGGTAGACATAGAAAAATTGCTGCAGAGGTATTAGACTTAAAATACAGAAAGAAAATTTTTTTTTGTAGTTTCTTTGGGTAGAGGACCAGCATACTCAATTGCCATCAAATACTTTTATCATCAGCTCCAAAACATGGTAGAGTTATATGATAACAGAAGGGCTTCCTAGCATGTATATTAAAATACTTTGATATTCCAAAAAATCAGTGCCTTTTGTTTTGTTTACTTATATTGCAATAGTGTGTGGGAGTCCCAGTCATGAATGAGGATCCACTGTAGCTAAGCAATGAACATGTGCAAGAAATACACACCTGCCAGCGTGGTGCTTACATTCAAAGTGTTCTAACAATTTGGTGACAGATACATCGAGCATTCATGAAAACACGAGAGAAAACCAATGATTTAGAAATCAAGTTTGTTTTCCACAAAACATTTAAAATACAAAGTTAAAAGATGCAGATCAGGATGTGAACTCTTTATTAGGCTTCATATATTTGACAATATGTAGCATGCAAAATTTTGTAGAGAGAAATCTTCTGGCTTATTGCATGTCTTTTGTGCTTCCTTCACTTTGGATTGTTTTTCTTGAGCATATTACTATGCAGTTGGAGTTGTTCCATTGTTTTTATAACTGTTAGTTATTCCATATGCAGACTGTGAAAGAGAAATCTGGCCTCATTACCTGTACTAAATGAACGAAGAAACTTCTAATTCTTACCTCAGTTTCATAGTTGCCTTCTACGTATATGTATATTCACATATGTGTGTGCTTATATGTAGGATTGTGAAGGTCCTTAGCAGTATTGGAGATTATTGTTCTGTGTAAAGTGTACTGAGGGCCTGAAATTCTAAAAGCTGAGTGACAGGTTGGCATTGTGATGTTTTCTGCTTTACACAGTCTCTTGCTAGTACTATGTACTAATAACATATACTTAACATTCAGATTTACTGATAGTGTTCTGTAGATTGAACACACTTGCGGGAACTGACTTTTAGATAAAGGAAGAACCTACTGCCGACATCAATTGAAGACCAAGATCAGGTTAATAATACTAGAGCTTCAATCTTGGTCATAATTGCAAATAATTTTTATGTAAACCCTTACATTTGTTTAATAAAAAAATAACATGAACAATCCTCTAACGAAAGAATAAAGTGATAACTCTGTTTCTGTATTTTGTTTTTGTTTTGGAAAGTAATAAAACTATATCAGTCCATTTAGTCTGTATACTCTGCTGCCATAAGACAGTCTTAGAAAGTCATGGTCAGCTTAAGTTTGGGCATTCTCTGACTGAATACTGAAGGTTTACTTTTAAAAGTTAAAGTTGCATTTTCAAAAATAACTATTTAATATTAGTCTTTGTTAGACATTTTTGTTAGCATAATAATACTACTAACTCATAAATAATTTTTTCTGTGTCAAAGTCCTACCCATATAGGTGTTCTTGAAAAACATACTACTTAATTTTTTAGGAACTTAACATTTCAGAGAAGTAACTTTTGCTTTATTATGTTATAAAGATCTTTGATTACTTAAACATTGCTTAGCATTTACCATGTTGATGATTAGGATGTTGCAGAATTCATACCAACATAGGTATGGAAATGTCCTTGTTTCAGCTGGGATAGAGTTAATTTTCCAGCTAGTAACTGGTATAATGCTGTGTTTTGGATTTGGCATGAAAATAATCTGATAACACACTGATGTTCTGGTGGTTGAAAGGTGGTGCTTATGTTAAGTCAAGGACTTTTCAGCTTCCTGTGCTCTGCCAGTGAGGAGGTGCACAGGGAGCTGGGAGGGAGCACAGCTGGGACAGCTGACCTGAACTGGCCAAAGGGACATTCCATATCATAGGACAGCATGCTCAGTATATAAACTAGCAGCAGTTGGTGGGGGAGGCACCCACTGTTCCTTGGGGACTGGCTGGGTGTTGGTCAGCTGGCAGTGATCAGTTGTATTGTGCATCACTTGTGTATTCTTTTATCATTATTATTATTTTCTCTTCCCTTGCTGTCCTATTAAACTTTCTTCATCTCAACCTGTGAGTTTTACCTTTTTTTTTTTCCCTGATTCTTGTCTCCATCCTACTGCGGGGTGTGGTAAGGAGTAGGTAAGCAGCTGCATGGTCTTCAGTTGCTGTCTGGGGTTAAACCACAACAGAAAATAAACAGAACATTCTCTAAGAGGGTTTTTTTCATATTAAATGGTTTTATCTCTTTGCTCTTGCAGTAGGACAAATAAAACACTACAGAGAATTTAAGGTAACTGAGCAGGAAAGATTCGGAGGGACATGCCTGTAGCCCTCAGAGCTGCTGCTTCTGTTCCTGCTTTAGCCTTGTCCCTTGGAGACTGCAGAGAGAAAGGGAGCTGATAGCTTGTGGCATGCTCAGAGCTACTACATCTGTCCCTTCTCAGCAAGAAAAGAGTGAGGTAATTGGAAATCTAGACTTGGCAGGTGTCTGAGATGCCAAATTTTGTGTTAGGTATTTGGATTAGAATCACCTTGGAACACAAGAAACCTGGCTTGTCCAGCCTACTGTTTGGCATTGCCAGCAGAGATAACTTGCAAATCCAGGCATATGTTCTGGCACAGGTATAGCTGGCAGATGCTTGAAGTACTACACCACTGAATTGAGTGGAAGGAGGTAGTGTCCCTCGCTCTGTTCCACAGACCTCTGACCTAGTGGCTTGCCTGGATAGGCAGGTGTCGTGGTTTA
>NW_010244092.1:0-79368 GCF_000690775.1 Eurypyga helias
GGCAGGGGGCGAGGCGCCTCCCCCCTCCTCGGCGAGCATCACCCCTGGCCCGGCGAGGGGGCAGTAGCTCGGAGTCCCCCTCCAGAGCAAAAACTGGGGAACGCAGAGAGCCCTCTTCCCCTCGGCAATCTCCCCTCGGTGATCCCGCCGCTCCACGCGTCCCTACAGAGTGGGGAAGGGCCTTGTCAGCCTTCCACAATGGAACGGGGTGCTCATGGACGATGGGCCGCCGACGGGCAGCAGGGCCGGGCCGTTGTCAGCATCCCGTGACCTCTCAACCCCTGCCAGGAAAGAGATTTGGAGGAATGGCGACAGGAACACGGCAAGGCTGGTTCGTGGCAACGTAATTAAAATTCTTCCTATCACGTCTTGTGGAAAATAGTATGTCCGGGTGACCTGAGACACGCAGCCTTCCGCTTCTGCCCTGCGTCAGGCTTCCAAGGAGGCACTGGGGTTCTAGCTGGCCGTAAGCTCCCTGGGATTGAGCAGGGCAGGAAGGCAGGCGAAATTCAAATTCGTCTTCACGCAAGCTCTGCACTGCAATACAATAATTCTCGTCATGGGAATGGATTTTCTCCACCTCGGTGTTTTTATTTGTGTTTTCGCTCGCTGAATAGATTGATAAGGTTTTTACTTCCTGCCTGTACAGAGTTTCAGTCTCTTCTGCAGCCTTGCACCTGCACTCTCCCTCCAACCCAGAACTTCAGAAATGACAGCCGGGCCCAACATGTAAACTCCAGCAGCCAGATGGAAACAATGCACTTTTTAAATATTAAAACTTGTATTGATAAGAGAACAAAAAGAACAGGCAGTACGAACACTTGCTTTCAAACCATTCTTTAAAACAATAACAACAAAGAATGATTGATCTTCTATTTACACTGAGAGAACATTGAACTGCCAGCTAGAAAACACTTGCTGGCCTACCATGGATGTAAACGTTTTGGGCATATACTGAAACGCCATGTGAAGTTTTTCTATACTAGTGCATCAAAATATTTGTGTTCTTACATGTAACTATATTTATTTATTGTTATACCAGATTTTTTAAAACTGCAGAACCAGTGCCTGTCATTCATGATGCTCTATTGATTGGTAACAGTTACAAAGATAACACAGTTTCAGCTGGTTAGAAACTGATTTATTTATAAAACTGTCATTATTTATTTATAGACTAAGGAGATAGGCCAAGATCCTACAAAGCTAACTGAAGCTGATGAAATGATATACCATATATAAAATTAAGCACATATGTTCTGTATCAAACAAAGCTCCTGTCTTGAGCACGTCATGCTCCAAGGTTTGTCACATAACAGTGCCTTAAAGCGTAGTGGTGAGAGCCAGAGAAGTGAACCAGTTCTAAGGGGTCTCTAGAATTTCTGTGGTTACGGCATTTTTCAGTGGAAAAGCAAAGGTGATCCTAGGCTGGGCAATTTCCAGTAGAGATATATAGAAAAGCAGAAAGTGCAAGATCTGATCAGAAATGCTCTACTCAGCTTATTCATGAAGTACATTTGAGAAAAAAGAGAGCAGGTGCGGGAGGATGCTAAAAGGGTGTTAAAGGTAATGAAGAGTTGGTCCTATGAGAGGAGGCTGAAAGAGCTTTGCCTAGCAAAACAAAGACTAAGAGGTAAAAAAGATTGTTATTTCTAAATATATCAGCATGGTAAACACAGGGTGTGTACCCAAAATGATGGGGCTTTATGGCAAGTCATTAAAATTCAAAATCAAGCTGAAATTATCTTCTTTTTCTTTGCCATTCCAAACAGATAGATGAAATATTTCTTTTTTTATAGCTATTTTAGATTTTTATTTTGCTAGGCGAAAGCTATTACAGCAGTACAGATTTCCCAGAATGGCTGTGGAGATACTGCTGGAATAGCCCGTGTCTGGGAGGTGTGTTAATGGCAATATCACAGGAGCCTTCCTCGCAGGTGTGCAGACATGAACAGAGAACCTGGATGAGTGGGCTCCTTCCAGCTGTGCTAAATACTAATAACTTTTCAGAGGTCTGCTGTGTGAGAATCACACATGGCGCTGTGATTCTGGGTATGAGAGCGAGTACTTCAGTTCATGGTTGTTTGGGTTCCAGTCTCACAGCAACTGGAAATAAAAAGACGTCAGAGCCATGGGAAAAGATTAAAATTTGCCTATCCAAAGATGCAAGGTGGTGGGTGTTGTTCTGTTTCAAGAGTAAATGTTGATACATGTAGTTTGGACTGGCTTTGGAGCCATCATCTGCACACTGAAAGCATATTTTGGTATTATATCTTCATTTGCAGGAACATCAACTAGACAATGTCATGACTGGACTCTTGCAAGTACGTTTCTAACTTTTAGTTCCTGCAGTGGGATTCTTCCCACTAACTGCCAGGTGTTAGAGAACTCAGCTAGTCATACCCTGTCTCTGTGGTAGACAGGCATCTACCACTCCAAACCATCTCCTTCTAGAAAAAAGTGACATAAATTGCCTTTTGCAGGTGCTTTATTTTCTCTGCCGACTCCAGTGAGAGGAAGGCTAGATGCCTACCTTTGAGTAGAGGACTGTCTTCTGGATGTCTGAAGTTAGATGAAATAAAACCCATTTGAAGGTGACAAAGGTACATGTAAATGCTGAATGAGAACAGACAGCTAAAGACAGCAAAACAACATGTATTTAGTATCTTGGGAACAAACAATAATTGAACATGAAGTTCCTGATCTTAAAGGAGGAATCTGACATCAATTCCTGGCTGAATCCTTAGCTGGCTTTTTTTAGAATAGTATAGTAAATACTGCTTTGCTACCGTGTACTATTACCTTTTTATTACTTTTGTCCAAAGTAATCTAATTAGGACACTTCATACTAATGTTCTGTGTAATCCTAGATATCGCGGTGTAGGCCATGGGACAGTAAAAGCCTTAATTTCATCTAGTATGGCAGTTTCATATGCATTTACAGAGAAGAGAGTCTTTGTCTCATTTTACAACCCCCTTGTTCTAATGGAAATGACAGATATATGTAGCACACATAGGAATGTTATGCTATCTTAACTTTAAAACCAATCAAGTCGCTGTGAAGACGTACTTTTTTTAATACCCTGATTGTTTTGGTCCTACGGAAACTGCTGTGATGATACAATGTAAATATCTTTACGAATGACATGAAGAAACATTTACGTTTGTGTTCCTGGGCTGTAGGGGGTTTAATTTTTCTTTCTAAGGCACTGAATACCCACTGGAAGAATATGCTTTGGGCTTTCCTTGATACCACACTTTTAGCCATGCATCTGGACCAATAATACATTTCATTACTGACAAGATGAGCAGAATTTGAACCTAGACAATTTAGATTAACACAGAATCCTAAACCAAAGACATAATATGAAACCCTTGGAAACGGCTGAGGTCTGGTTTTCATTTTAATACTTCCAGAGGTCTCAAAAATTTTACTCTCATGAAAATTAAAAATCTATCCCTATGGGGTTTTTTTTAAGGCTAGTGAAGGGTTTTTTTGTTAATGTTTTGGGATCTTAAGAAGATACTTAAAAGTTCTCTATGTCATCTTCAATATGGTTTTAAATTCATCAAGTTGAATGATTTTTTACCCACTGAGATAACAGCTGAAGGTTCCATGATTTTTCTGCAGCACTTGATGATATTACTCATATCCAAATGGCAACAATGTTTAGCGAAATGTGATAATAAAATCCATTGAGTAATGAGGTGTTAATACATGATGCAAAGTTTCAAAGGAAGATATTTTGTCACTGTGGTCTGGTACTTACTGAATGTTATTTTTAAAGATAGTTGCTTATGACAATGCCACATAGTAAGTTCTGTAGTACTCTGGGCTACTTGCATCATAAACTGTTACATACTTTTTTCAGCCTTGAAGCTTCAACACACACATTTTTTAGAAACCGTTTCTTTATCCTGGTTCTTACTATCCATATAAAAGTCCATATAGAAACAATGTGACACTTAGAGATTTTTGGTGTCCACATTTACAGCGTTATCAAGAAATCCTTCTGCTTACCTTGAATAAATAGACCCAGTTTCTACACATCATTTTTGGCACCTTTATCAAATAGAGTTCTATCAGGCTTTTGGTTTTTTTTTTTAATTGACCCATGCAGACTGTTAAGCACTAAATGTTTTCCATTTTGCTGTATAATTTGGTGTGGTAGGCATGACATATCACATACAAATGCCAAGTTAAATCATAGATGGTTGAAAATTTAAACAGCAAATAAGATTTTCTTTCGTGCCAGTTAAGAAACAAATAAATCTAGAAACCTAAAGGATACTGAATTGCATGAGACAATAAGCAAGGATACAACTGGCACGATGGTTCTGCTGAAGCCGGACATACATAGCCAAACCTCTACAATCAGGTTGGTTAAAAAGACGGTTAACTACTGGTTGCTAATATGAACTGAAAAGTCTTACAGCTTATTGAACCTGATGTTAAAAAAAAGATGTTTCCGTATGTTGAAATATGCAGATGAGATCAAGATAAGGAAAAGGACCTTAGGCAACATGAAGATAGTAACATTTTCTGCTTCAATGAATAAGACAATACTAACACATTAGTTATTTTAAAATAAACTGATCTCCATAAAAAAATACTCACTTCTTTATAATAGATATGTATGAAACATTCAAAGCACACTATGGAGAGAGCAGTGTTATCTGCAGTGGCTCTTTCACTGACAAAAGACCCAATTCAAGAGAATCTTGAAGACATGCTTATAAGGTCAGCTCTATTCATGGCATCATTTAGTCTAAAATACAGCTTGAAACAACTGCAAAGTTAAGCATGTGTTTAAGTGTTGCTTGAATAAATATGATTTCACAAATCGTAAGAAAATATGTGAAGATGAATCAGAAAAAAAATTGTGAAATGTTAATATGCAAGTGTGCTTAAAATGTATTTACAATAAAGGGAAAATTGACAGAAATCTGAATTATGCCACCATTTTTTTTCATACTTTAACCAAAATAGTCTGCAGACTGAAAATTTTGTGGCAACTTTAGAGAAAATGATCAAAGTATGCATTTTAAAATGCATAAAATATTAAAAACAGGAGTATCACTGAGGTCTTCACAGTATTATCTGCGGTGTTATTGGGTTGTGATTCAAATGATCAAATATGTGGTGTATTTTAAAAATCTGAGGCATATTCTATTTTGTATTAAGACATCATTAAAACAAAGCAAGGACAAGTCAGTTATACTAGAAACATATGGGGGTGGGGAGCCTTTATTTTTCTTCATAGTCTAAAGTTTAAAATATTCAGAAATATTTTTAATTATTAGTTGCCAGTATCAGAATATTATTTCAGTTAGGGCTTATAAATTTGCCAGCTTGTGTGTCTATTTGTTTTATTTTCCCTGTCCTTCCTGGACATTACCATGAAACTCAAGAAACATTGCAAACTTTTGTTCTGTGTGGATTTTCCTGGGAAATACCTGCAACAATCTAAATGGAGGGGGAAAAAAAAAAAAAAGACAATTTGATAAGAGCAAAATAGCTTACACTCAGAGGAGGAAAAAAAAGCAAATTTTCACAATGAATAGAAACTTCACAGACGCAGTGTTTGTGTCTGGGTGCCAAAACCTAGTTTTCTCAGTCCATATTTAGGCACTTGCAGATAGGTGGCCTACTTGTCAGTAATACTAAACATTCACAAATGAAAAAGAAATTGCTAGCTACTTCTAAAACCCAAGCAGCTTGTACAAAATTGCCTGAGCATCTGAAGAGCCGAACTTCAGCTCATAGTTTTGAAATTTTCAGCCTATATTTTTAAAGATCACACTCACCATATTTTATGCACTAAAACTCATCCTTTTGATCTTAATTGCAGCTTTAATAAATCTAGAGCCATAAATTATATGCAAGGTCTCAGGCAGCGCGTAATTACTCTTAGCTTAGGCAAGTTGCAGCGCACGGCAGCTGCTATTCCTGACCACAGCACCAACAGAACCCCCCGTCGGTGTGGATCAGGGTTTGTTCTCAGCGTAACTGCGTATTCAAGGTGTGTACGCGTGACTGTATCATGTGGCTTGCATTAAGAATGCTGTTTCTTCCAGGTAGAAGACTACAAATCTGCCCAATAAAATACAGGAAGGCAATTTACTTGTTCAGCACGCTGACTAACATGATAAGGAGGCTCACGTGCTCAAGGCCCTTCTGTCTATTCAAGTGACCGCTGGTGAGAACCATTGGGGATTTTGATTTTGTTTAGGCTATGCAGTGCTTCTAGAACAGAAACTGAGTCCCCGATGTGGCTTAACAATAACTACTGGAGAAGAATCATCATGGGAATCTGGTATATGGAAAGACCAGTGGGAGCTGCAAAGCTGAAAGGGACAATAATATGCCATAAAGTTAGCAGATTTTTCTTAGGAAAGTGTGTGCAGTAGTTAGAAATGCACTTAAGTCGGTGAGAGGTATTCTGCAAAGAGCGCAATTAGGGAACTATTTATTTACCACATTGCACAGGCCTAATGCATTCAGTTAGGAGGAAATAGAAAACTAGCACTCTAATACCCATCAGCAAGTAGCCTATGACATGGCTGAGTAGTCTGCATGGGAAGGCACTTTTCTGCTAACCGAAATCTGTCTGCCCACATCATTAAGAAACATTGACAAGAGTGTTCCACACCTGCACTCTCTTCTTCGGCTACAAGTTCCAGTCTGGGTGAAATGTAAGGACCTGTATTGTCTCTATGCTCATTATCTCATACCTGTCTTACCCTTATCCCTTCGCATCATGCTACATCCTGCAGCTGAGGGCAAGGAGGTCAGCTGCAGAGCATTCCCAGGGGAAGGTCCTTTCAGCCCAGATCACGCACCCTGGTCGCACGAGTTGACGTGGGCACCTTCTGGAGCCAAAAGAGAGTCAAAGAGCTAACGCGCAGCACAAGAACCATCCGTCTGGGCAGAACGGCTTACAGGGTAGGGATATTTTAGAGCACAATGCAAGATCACTTTCTTTGTGCACCCTAGTAGAAACAGTCTTTAGAATTCACTGACATTTAATCATCTGCCTCATACCACTCCTTTTCAGAGCAGCTATTTCAGTGCTGTGTGGGGGTTGTCACAGAAGTGGTTGCCTAATTCTGATCTAAATTTTGTGATGTGCACCCAGATCTTCTACTGGTAAGCATTTTACATCCGAACGTAATAATGAAAGGAATTAAAAGTGACTCGGTTTCATGGAAAAGGCAGTGACATACTTACCAGTTATTCCTAGCTCTTGCAAAAAGAAACTTAGCAC
This sequence comes from Eurypyga helias, assembly GCF_000690775.1. Taxonomy (NCBI): domain Eukaryota; kingdom Metazoa; phylum Chordata; class Aves; order Eurypygiformes; family Eurypygidae; genus Eurypyga; species Eurypyga helias. The sequence goes on from NW_010244092.1 coordinate 7,266, forward strand.
CGTTTCCACAAAGCCTGTGGAAAAATGGTCGTATATCAATACACAAGTTCCCAGTGCCTGTCCTATCTCTTCAGTTTCAGTAGTTATAGGTGAATGGATTTTCAGTAGGGTCCAAGAAATCAGGGCTCTTTCCATGTAAACAACAGGCATCGGTATTTTCAAATCACTGCTGGCCTCATAAAATGGCTGAGATTCAGAACTGTTTTGAAGCTTAGCAGCCAGAAAAGTATCAGTGAAACTGCCAAGAAGCTTGCTGCTTCATGCAGCAAGGAACACAGATCTAAATGAGATTTTTCCTCTTTTCTTGCAGAGGAGCAGTAAGGAAGGGGGTAGGGAACGGAGCTGCTCACTTTATTTTCCCTGAAATACACTGTGACTGTAGTTTCGAATCAACCCAATGAGTGCTTTATGAGTGGTTTTAAGATGATATAAATGTCCTACTAGAGGCTTCTTGTGTTTCTCTGCTGAGATTAGTACAACTATATGTTTTCAATATGCCAATACTGGGGTTTGTTTCAGGACAATTCTTTCAAAGTTAGGTTAGTACACATCTGCATTTTGTTACTTTACATGAACACACACCTAGGTTTTACTGGTCCATGAGGTATTTGCCCTTAGGATTAAAAGATAAAATCCTAAAAAACAAAACAAAAAAACCCACCTCCTCCAGATTACTTCTGAAAAGCTAAACCCCACTTTTGCTACAGGATGTAACTGGGAATTGATCGGATGGGGCAAGCCCTGTGTTTCTCAAAACTGGGTAATGTATCCTACTACGACTGTGTTCTTTGCTTCCTGTGGCAGAGCATGGGAAAGTAAATTATAAACATGGCTGTAAAAGTCTGGATCTTAGTGTGGAGTATGTGTAACTTTATGACACAGCAGAGTAACCTGCTGGATTTAGGGATCATCTAGTTCAAACTTTTTGATGTCCAACCCCATTTTGTTTATGTTTTGTATATAAATAGTTCAAAGATTTAAATAGTTGTTACATTTTGCAGATCTAATATTGTACAATTTGAATATGCATTTCTAATAATTACATGCTATGTTTATTTTTATTTTAAAGTTTTAACTTTTAATTTTTTTATTAACTTTTTTCTAATATTCACAACCAACCTCAAATCCTTTTACAGTCTACAGAGGGGCTGATACTAACAGAGTTTGCATGATGACTCCTGGTTTTTTCCAGTTCAAGACACTGAATGAGGACAATCTGTTGCTCTGACAGTTAAGAATATTCGTCAGGGAATATAGACAAGCATGCAATAGAAAGAAGATCTCAAAAATATTTTTAACATTCAACAACTTTTTGAATACATAATATGTTGTTGCATTATTGTATGGAAAGTGCTTTTTACAACTTGATCAATCCATCTTTGTGTTTATCTGTAAAGACTTTCTTTCAAAATATGTGCCAAGTCTCTAGTCATACAGGTCCAGGAATTAGCCATACGTTCAGGACAGGATCCCTATTTGGTCAAATCATTGAGGTGGAGGTGCCAAGGGCTTTTACTATGAGCTTCCCAAAGAAAATTAAAACCTAAAAACTTAGGTTTTTATATCTTCTTTTGTCTCCCTTTTAAAGAGAAATTAAATTTTCTATAGAGTTTTTCCAAGTCCAGTGTATTTTGAAGGGTAGTCCATGACTGCAGCTAGTTTAACAGCTTGCTGAATGGCAGCAAATTTTGCTTCGTCTGCTATAGTCCTCAAGATTCTGTAGTCTTTGAGCCTTGTCTTTTATATGACTCTCAGTAGTCCTAAGAGAAGGAACAGTCTCCCCTTCCTCCAAGAGGCCCCTTTTCCTAAAAAGGGCACAACGCATGTTTTGGAGAAATAAATCAGATGCCCATGAAATTCCAAGCTATGTCTGCCCCAGACTGAATACAAAGTGTCACAGTTTAAGACTGCCTATAGAAACACATCTATGAGAGATGTATGACATCTGGTTTAACACTGCCTCAGGATTAAATTGATTTGGTATAGTTTAAAAACATATCAAAAGATTGGGTTTGTTTTAAAACATAAAATCCTAAAAATATATCTTTAATTGTATCAGGCCATTCACTTGAATAATTTTTCTGGTTATGGGTCAGGCTACTCATTAATGCTGGTCATCTTCCAGGGCCCATTCCTCTCATGCCTCTGTCAGATGAGTGGCCCCATTGTCAAAGAACCATTGCAGTACAAAGAGGAATTAGAATCACTCATGAGGGGGTCACAACTATCCGCATCAACCTCCCACTCAAGATTGTTTACTACCTACTTGTGAGGAAGATACTCTACCTACCTGAAAGTCACAACTGTAGTTCTCCCCCAGTCCCTGTAAAGTCAATGGAGACTGACTACAAGCATTTCCTGAGGGCAATTCTGTCCATCTAGGGTCTGACTGGTTGTTTGGGTCGGGTTGTTGGGGTTTTTTTTTTTTAGGAGGATGGGGGTGGGGTTGATCATCATCTCTCCAACACTGGTTGTGCTCCTAAGTTGCTTGTCTCAGGTAGTGTCTATGCTGAGGTAAGCTCACACCATCTATCAGTTCGACAGAGTCAGCTGAAGAGTAAACCAACAGGAGCAGAGATCTTGTATACTGTGTTAAGAGAGGTGCCAGTTAGATGAAATACAGGGTCTTCCATGGCTGAATCCCACTCAGCTGTTGGTTCACACTATCCTATGAAATTTTGCCCTCATCCCTCAGTATGGCTTGAGACAGTCTATCCACCAAAAGAGATTCCCAATCTCTTGGCACTTGCTCAGTACTGCACTCTTATCTTTCCAGTTTGCTGTTACACCTTTGTAAGCATTGTATCCATTTTGGTCCAGTTCTCTATGAATTAATAGAGTTTTCTTCACTTTTCCATTCTTTCTTGTTAGCATTAAAATAATTGAAACCCTATTTGCAAAGGAGAAACAGTGTACAGTAGTAATAGACTGCAGTCTTTTGGAATCTGGATGTATCTGGGCAAACTGGAATGATTTTCATTGAATTCAAATCAAAGCATCTTGCCTTATTTAAATGGACATATAGTTTTAAATGGAAAGCTAAATACAGGTGAAAGATGAAAGAGCTCCTAAGGAGCTCTGGCATGTTTGTTAAGGTTATTACTTGCATTGTAACTTACATAGTAATTGGAGCATGCAAAGAGTATGTGGTCAAAAGACTGCAGAGATTGCTAAGATCCCTGACCTGAAGAGTTTATAATCCAATGATCCGACTCAAGTAAAATATCCACCAAATGAAATAGGAAGTGTGTGTGAAAGGATACCTGCAATAAAGGAAGCTTAGGTACAAACCATTAGCTCAGTTTCTTTGTGTCTATACACTGCAGCACGCAGATCTTAATCAGCTCAAACATTCAGAAATGATGGATCAGAGCCCAGTGCATCATGAGACTGACTTTAAAACAAGGTTTTAAAAAGTGGTACATTGTAGTTTGTTTCCCTTCTGGTCTCTAAGCTTTTAGAGACCTCTCAGTTAATGCATTCAAGATTTCAGCTGCAAACCTCAGTGCTGGAAACTTGCATTTAGTGGTACCAGAGCCTTCAGGCAGTCACATTTATCAAGAAATTAAGATAGTAAGGAAAAAACCCACAAAATATTTTGAGATTATAAATAAACAAGTGAGCTGGCAACCTTTGATAGTAATGTGGGAAACTTTATAGTTTAACCAGCTTTACAAATATATGATAATTCTCAGAGCGCTTTCAGGGTAAAGAAGTACTGTTCTTATTCCCTTTCAGTACTTAGGAAAGAAAGTGGGTTAGTTTTCTGATATCTACCAGCCAATCTTCTAAATTAATACATACAAAGTGCAAAGAAGTAACTAATGCATTGCCTAAATCTCCATTATGAACTCAACTAAATCCACCTTATGCATCTAGTACAAATATCTGTGCACTCATCTATCTCTTCTTACCAGAGTAAAGTGGCTTCTTGGACAACTGTCCATTTGTTACTTCGTAATGTTATTGCTGTGTGTTGGTTAACGCAGTGCCCATGCAATACTTCTATGAAAACTAGTATTTTGTCGGTGCTACAAATGAGAAAGTTCCGCCATAGAAACAGTGGCAGAAGCTTAACAGGGACTAATCTCAGGTAGCTGCTAGAAATTTCATCACCACATTACACTGATCTTAACTGGTGGGGAGTGAAGACTCTTGTAATAACACTGCTAATACGTCTGCTTTTAAAGCAGAGGAACTGGGGAAGCCTGCGCAATCATCAACTGCTGTGCTGGATTAGACTCCAGATCCAGTATCCTCTCTCTGGCCATTCCAATGTTACATTTCAGAGGAACTACATAATAGCAAACGGGGGGTAGTCTGTATGCATAGACAAAAACACGTATGCAAGTCTCATCCCTGCACCTGAACAAAGATGGACTTAAACCCCAGAGCACAAGGCTTAATATCCCTTGCAAATTATGTATTGAATTGTAATTCAGTATTATCTTGATTCTCTTCCAATTAAGAGTCATGTCACCAGGGTTTGTTCATTCAATTATTTTTTTTATGTCAAAAATAACATTTTAAATTTAATCTACAGACAGATTTTTACATAAGAGCACACAGTGGAAAGATGAAGTCACACTCTTCCCAAGTCCATCTGCAGAACTAAGTGGGCAGCCATTGGAGGCTTCTGGGTAGCAAACAAGAGCATTAGCATTGAGAGATTCATATTGGTCTAATCCAATGAAGAATTAACAAAGCCAGGGATAACTTTAAGCTTACATTTATGGCATGTTCATTCCATACAGCCAGTTTCATCCCACTCTGCACTTTCCCCTTGAGACATCAGCTACAAACCTCTGCTACAAATTTTTGTTTGACTGCTTGATAATGAAATTCATTAGGTAAAGGCACAGATGATACAAATTCTATTATTAGCAGCCTGCAGGTATCTTTTTTTTATCTTTGGCAATAAATGTGGTTCAGAAATTCTCACTGAAATCCCAATTTTGGCCCACTCAGTGAGAAAAAGAACCCTTAATAGTCTTCAGATGTGAAATCACTGAGAGTCATTAGCCCAGTGGTGCAAACACAGCTCAAAACACTCCTGACTGCTTAGATGAGAAGGAGTGATGACCAAGCTGAGCTCCACAGTATCCTGCACAAAAGAATCATTGGGGCAGAAGAACAACTGTTCATATTTTTGGTTTGGATCTAGTCCCACAAAGTGGAACAAGAAATGACTGGTAATTGCTAACAAGGATTGGAGGCAGACGTAAGCTATGAGAATCACCCACTGTACAGGTAAATATAGTCGATATAGACTATATCATCCAAAGGCACAAACCAGTGACTTGTTTGTTTATGCAGCATTTTGAAGAACAATGTGGAGAAATAACTATAGCATTTTTAGAGAATTTAAAAAATTATGCTATGATGCTGCTCTCTATAGCATGGTTGCCTAGTTACAAAGCAGAGTCCTTGGGATGACATGGAAAAGAGTATTCATACAAGTTTAAAGCCCCTCCCAGTATCAACAATGGCTCAGAGTAATGCAGTAATATAGTCTGATATCTCACAGTTTGCCAGAACTAGACACAAACATTTTACACAATTTTACACCCTCTTTGAGATACGGCATTTTTTTTCTAGTTCTAAGTTATTCGTATCACATCATAAGCAATCACTATGCAGGGTTTGGAATCTGTCAGTCAGAAATGTAACGTCACTGAGGTGGACTGAAATTCAGCAATTCAAGGAGGCAATAAGAAAGAGATTTTTCATATTTGTTTTTATAATTATAGTAGTTTTTGAGGTGTTGAGTATGCTGTAGTAGAAGACAACACAATGGGAAGGGTGAAGGTAGGCCAGAAGTTTTTAAAAATGGAGAAGAATGAGGCTGTTATACTGTAATTGATTTTGGGATTCCAGTAATTTAGTCTGCAGATTTTATGAGTTTGTATGCAGCCTAAATTGGTTGCATGTCTGGTGTATACAAGGATGACCAACAGGAACATATGCTGCCATGGTCCCATGCAGACACCCCTGACATCTCTATGTAAACCTTCCAGTTTAAAATTTAATTTAAAAACACACCTTATTTATGCAGTAAAAACAGTAAAAGCATTCAGGAAAATTAGATTTCATTCCTTTTATCACCCCGATTACTGAATTGCTCTGCAACTTGCAAGAATAAAATAAGACTTTTGAGCTGAAGGAACCAAGTCAGTCTGCCTCCTAAAATACCCAGTGTGGATTTCAAACATCACAGGTAATCTTCTGAAGTTTATTTGTTCCAGAAGCAGTGAACTGGTAATTGCATGCCAATTTAAGGATAGAAATAGCTGTTATTAAAGCTGTATGTTGCTACAACAGAGATAAAGAAATCCAGATTTCTCTATTAGTTGATTAAGAGATTTTCCATTCACTCCTATGTCATAATTTATATTTTTATGCTAGCATAATTTACATGAAAGATGCTTTGTTGTGACATTGTAATAAGATCTCACTAGACTCTGGCTGTTTTTTCCATGGCTGATATTTTTCACACCATCTTATTGAAATGAAATACACATTTAGTGAACAATGCACAGTTTCAGTAGTTGGCTTTGACTGTCAACTATCTTAGTAGAATGCCAGAATTTCCAAAATCCTATTAAAACTAGCTTTCTGTAAAGTTTCTTTTTTTCTTTTTTTTCTTTTTTTTTTTTTATTTTTAAGCATAGTATAGTTTGTTAGAAAAGCAATGGGGAACCATGGGTATTACTTTTATTTTTCTCTCTGTAAGTATAAGAACATGATTAGACAGATGTTTCATTGCAGATTTGTTTAGACCAACATGATTTAAAAACACTGAAAATATAATACTCTTCAGAATAACGTTTAGTATCATAACATTAAGAGAATTCTAACTATATCATACCACACCAAAGAGCTTTCTCTAAATTAATTAAAATAATATTAAAAGTGGAAATTCTAATTTCACCAGATAAAGACAGACATCAAAGGAGAGTAATATTATGAGAGAATTCCTTGTGAATACTTTCTATCCATTAACCCTCCTCATATTTACTGTCACATAATTTAAATATATGCCACCTAAAGGAGCACTGTAATGAGATTGCTGTAACAAGGATAAGAGTGCACTCGCTACACAACTGTTTTATTCTAAGATTGTGGTTTTGAGCTAAGGTTTGGATTAATTTTAGCGTAGAGACAGCAAAGTAGCTACTCCAGCAATTCCAATTAGCTCCTTCATTGGTTCATCCTTTGGCAAATTTTAGCATTAGTTTGTATCAGATATTTAATATCTATAGATTTAACAATCTAATAGTAGCACAGATAAATTTCAAAGGATGAAAGGTGTGGTGTTTTATGCTGAAAAACTGATAAGACCATTCAGTGTATTAGATGTATATTACGGAGATCAGTTTATTAGTTTCAGGAACTCTACATATCTATGACTGCGAGGTGAATTTACTGACTAGTTCTGGCCACAGTAGGTCAGAAAGTAAGGAATGCAGTGGTTGAAAACGGGATTCATAGAATGTGGATATTGCTGCTAATAACAATTTTGAAATCTGGAAACTCCTAAATCTGTTTTGGAGGATACTTTTCTGTGGTGCTTTAAATTTTCTGATTCTGCTTGGCCTTAGAAAATATACTGTGAATATAGACAAAGTCAGCTTACTCATTTGACATACTCAATGTAATGTTCTTTTGCAAAGTTTTGACTTTTCATTAATCTTATTTTGTTGATATGTTTTGAATCATCTGTCTGATTAGTATTACCATTTCTGAGTTTTTTCCATCAACTTCAAAAAAACATTAGCGGCATACCTTTATGTCTTTGTGGTGCACTGATCATGGCTCCTTAATGTAATATCACATAACTGTATTGCCTTCATCCATGTGTGTGTATGTATATTTGTGTATGTATGCAAGGATATATACTTATATGAAACAGAAGTGGTTATCTCTGCAACAAACGAAAAAACCCCAACCTTTTTAAAGTTTATAGTCCCAGTAAGTCTTCTACACCCTCTTTTCATACTGAAGTCTGTAAACTCTTGCAGAGTCAAGGAAATGCTAAGTATATGTATTTTTTATGGAATATATTTGCAATTTTCCACTGTGCCTAGTCAGAAACTTTGTAAAAGGGAGATAGGTTTTATGTATTTTGAATGTCAGATTCTCTGCATAGTTATCTGGCCCCAGGCATCAGTTCAGTGGTAGACATTAAGTTCTGTATTTAAAAAAACAGGAAAAAAAAATGAGCACTTTGAGAATGTGGACTTAGTAATGCAAATATTTAAAAATTTTTAGATGCTATTTACCATTCTTATATCACTCCCACCACTTTTGATTTGTGTTTGTGCGCAACCAACTTATTCACCAGCTGGCTCATGGACTCCTTCCAGTCAAATTTCAGGCCAGGATTTGGAATACACACACCATTGGCTGCAGTGATGGACGATCTACTCTTGTCTATTTAAAGATTCCTCTAGCTTTCTACAACATTCAATACATTCACTATGCTGAACAGTTATTTTACCTTAAGGAAATTAATGGTTAAGCACTGAGCTGGAAAACATCCACTGTACAAAACGCAGCCAGAGGACTGATGGCCTGCTTTGTCTTACTTGCCAAAGATATGAAGACCTTCCAGGTTCTACATTGATCACTCTTCCTTTTCAATAACCATATAAAGGCACTAGGGAAAAAGATAATATTTCATCTAAAATACCAACCACATGGATCACTTTCTGCCCCAGTGAATGGTAAGTTTTACCCTCTGTCAGCTAGGCCCCAAGTTAGAATGAAACCTGCTCAGATCCACAGCTAATGCCACATGAATGCAAAGCTTGTTTTTTCTCTTTAGCTAAAATTCCTGTCCCTATTCCCTACTAGGCTTTCTGTAGGAAACTGTGAGACTTTTGATATTTGATGATTTTTCTTTTAACTGTCATTGAAGTCTGGTTTAGCTTCACCTCAGCTGTGTCTGTCTCTTCCCAAAACTTCTCTGACTTAGCTTATAGGCTTTCATCATTGTCCTCTCCCATTTTTTTCTCCACACAGAAAAGGACTGAGTGCCTCACCAGCTCAGAAGTGTCTTGAACAGCAGTTGACCAAAATGAAACCAAAATTTTAAACAACAGAATCACAGCATCACAGAATCAATAAGGTTGGAAAGAGCATCTGGAGAGCATCCTGTCAAACCCTACTGTTCAAAGTAAGGTCAACAAGGCTGCCTAGGACTGTGTGCAGTCAAGCTTTGAATATCTCCAATGATGGAGACTATACAACCTCTGTGGGCAGCCAGTGTTCAACCAACTTCACAGTAAAAAAAAAAAAAGTTTTTTCTTATGTTTAAGCAGAGTTTCCTGTATTTCAATTGTTGCCTGATGGAATGAAGGCACTGAGTACCTCAGCCTCTTCTACTTTCTTTGTCACCACATCACTTACCCCGTTCAGTAGCAGGCTCACATTTTCCCTAGTTATTATTTTCTTGCCGACGTACTTGTAGAAGCCTTTCATGTTGTTTTTCATGGTGCTTGCCAAATTCAACTCCAGTTGTGCTTTGGCTTTCCTAACCTAATCACTGCATGCTCAGACTGTGCCTCTGTATTCCTTCTGGTCACCTGGCCCTGCTTCCCCATCTTGTACCTTTCCACTTCAAGAACTCCTTGTTTATCCATGCAGGCCTCCTACTGCCTCTACTTGATTTTCTGCTCATTAGGACAGACCATTCTTGAGCATGGAGAAGTTGATCCCTGAGAATCACTCACCTCTCTTAGACCTCTCATCTGTCCAGGGATGTGTCACATGGGTTTATTCAAAGGAGATCTCCGAAAAACATCAAAATCTGCTCTGCTGGTTTTTGTCTTGTTCCCTCCCCTCAAGCTTCTGAACTCTGCCTTTATGGCCACTGCAGCCAAGGTTGCTCTCAGCATTCACATCCCCAACCAGCCCTTCCTTGTTTGCAAGTATTACATGAGCAAAGCACCTCCCATCATTAGCTTCTCAATCAACTGCTGTCAATGCACACCTGCAGATACTGCTGTGGTTCAGTCACCCAGGAGGACCAGGGCCAGTAAACGTGAGGCTTTTTTCAGTTGTCTGAAGATGATCTCAACCACTTCCTCCTGGCCAGGCAGTCTGTAGCAGATAGCCACCTCACCACTCATGTTGGTTTGCCCCTAATCCTGACTCACAGGGTCTCAGCTCGCTCACGACCCATCCCATAGCAGAGCTCCGTGCTTCTGTGCTGCAGCATGATTCACCCTTCTCACTCTCATTTCCAAAGAGCCTGTACCATCCATCCATCACAACACTCCAGTTGTGTCAAAAATCCCACTACATCTCTGTGATCCTAATGAGATCATAGCCCTGCAATTGCATCCACACCTCTAATTTCTCCTATTTGTTCCCCATGCTGTGGCCATTAGTTTAAAGACACTTGGAGGAGGCACACAAGCGTGCTTACTTCCCAGAAAGGGTATGAGCTTCCCCATCGTGCTGCGGGGGACATAACAAGGATGGGAAGAGAGGAATATTAAGAACATGTCATAACACAGCTCTTTTTTGCTGTCAGGGGACTCCACTTGCAACACTAAGTAAATAATGTTGTGACCGTGGAATTTTCCTGTATGCTTCACAAATTCTGCCCACAAGCTGATAAAAATGCTCTGTAATCTCTGAGTAGCAGAAAGCCTAAATCACTACTTATGGATAACAAACATGGTTACAGTGGTCTGAGACTTCATGATCTTTAGGTTGGTTCATCACAAACATGTTTTCCGTGGGATAAAGCGCTAACTCAAAAACCAGATCCCTACCAGTTAAAAATGCAGAAGCTATTTCGGGGAGAAAACTGGAGGCATCTGTTGTCCTGTTGAGTTCTGAATGGTTCCACTTAGAATGTCAGATTAATTCCAAAATCATTTTCCTCATGTTATACTCTATATACAGATCACTGGCATGAGCCACAGCATATTTTATTAAAGGAGCAAGACTTCCCTCAGTATTTCCATGCTGTACTACAACAATTCAGTTGTGAAATGCAAGAGTTACACTTCTGAAAACTCTACACCCTAAAACCACTGTACATCTTTCCAAAGGAAGATGAGAAAAAAGACAGATTTTGTTGCTTGCCTACCTGAAAGCGAAAATATCCCTTTAGTCATGAAGTCCAAAAGTTACACCTAGGAGAAGTTTTCCTTCTCTTAGCAATAATCTTGCATACACACGTCAAAACGCAACCAGGATGGAGATAAGGAAATGTTCTTTCAGTGTCATAGGAAGGCACAGAAAGTGCAGTGAGATCCTGCTGTCAAAGTACCTCTATTTTGTATGGCATTTGGGTTAGCAGCACCTGCTCTAGGTCTAGAATAAGAGGCAGAAGGGGGAAGCCACCAGGAAAACCAGATCCAGTAAATGCGTATGGCAAATAAAAATCATTCCACTCACATCACTTCTCATCTGTACAACCTAATGTTATTCTGAAAAATTAGAAATAAGCTTATGTTGAGAACAAGCTTATGGGATTTATTCAAAGTTTTAATTCCCAAATCTACTGATATTTTCTTGTTCAATATAGCTATATTAATGCTTCAGCAGAAAAAAAAATTGATATTTATCACTAATTTTGATATCTCTACATATATCATGTGGAACATTGCTTTTGAATGCTTGCTGTTGCAAATTTTGGGAAAATTGTTGTTTGAAAATTTATTTGAGAAAGGATAAAATTTGTATATAGAAGTATATTTAAGAGTGACATAAAACAACTCGTCCTTTTCTTCTTCTCTCCCTCCTCAGCAAGACATGAAGCTTGAGCAGTACTTAGCAACACCATATCACCATAAGAAATATATATATTTCTTACGTATATAAACGGTGTATCATTGGGCAATGAACAATCAAAGATACTACTAAATCGTTGTTCCAATGCCTGAACAATGATCTTTCTAAAAGGACGCAGAAAAGGAAACAAAATTCTGCAATCACTGGGAACTCATTCCTCAGTGATTGCGTTCATTTTCATTTATAAATGTGATAAATGATCCAGCACTCCTCATTTCACTTGAAGGCGATTTCAGATTATCTGAAAACAGCTGGGGTTTTTTAAGACTAGAAGTTCTTAACTGTATTCAAACACTGGGTAAATCTCAACTTGAGCCTGCCAAATGGTCATGTCAAGTTTAAGCCAGTTTGTCGAGGTTCTCTGTTTACTCAATGAATGAAATCAGACCAAGTATCTCCTGCAGATGCCTGCCTTGAGCACCTGTCTTAGAAGACGATAAATTACCTTCTGGAAGTTCCTATCCCTCTTGACTATACAGAATGTAAACGATTAATTTGCTGAGACTTAGATTACTGGAGACTTAGGATATAGAGGCAAAAAGTTCAGAGAGGTGAATTTAACTTGTAAATGGCATCCATGTTAAAGTCTCATTCTATTTTAAGGAGACAATACTGCAGCATCTGTCCTGCTTTATTACAGTGTAGCTTGAAGGGAAGCAGTCAGAAATGCCTGGGACATCGGAAACATCATAAATCCATGTATTGTGCAGAGACTAAAAATACAGGGGAGAAGGGTGGAAAAAAGCCTCCTCTTAGAAGGTGCCAATTAGCTGGTTAATCGTAAAAGAAAGCAGATGTCGGTTTTCATGGAAAACATGGTAATAACAGTTCCCTGAAAGAAGGTGAACATACCTTTGAGTAATGCTTGGCCGGAGAATCAGTGGGCAGACTGAGAGAAAACTCTACATATGGGGTTTTTAAGGACACTAGAAAATAGTTGTCTAATTTTCTGATTTCTTTTTTTTTTTTTTTGCCTGAATAAATTTGTTCAAACTGGAAAAAAAATCAAACAAACAAAACCCACAAAAAACACACAGCAAAAAACCTCACCCAAACCCTTAATAAACCCAGCTGAAGACTGCTCTTTAAACAGTAATCACTTATAAAAAAATGACTAGTTATTTCAGCCTCCTTAGAAATGGTTAACCATGTGGTTAAGAAAAAAGGAATTATTATTTAGGATTATTTATGTTTAGGATTAAAGTAATCTGGTTTATTTCTGGAAACAATGTGGCCCCTCTTGTTACTGTTAGAAGGAGAAGTGAGCTCTTATGCACACAGGCTACAGGGGGTTGCTGCTGTCCCTGGGGAAGGCTTGGTGCATCCTGGCGTGGAGCTGGGCTGGATAGAGAGAGAGAAGGCAGACATGAAAGGGGAGCATTAAGTAGTTAATCTCATGCTGGCTTTAAAACTAACATCTCTGCCAGAAAGATTCACAACAAAGGGGTGGTGCAGAGGGAAGGGTGAGGAGCATGAAACGAGTCAGATGTCGCCACTAGATGAGCAATTTGCACTGACACATGCAGCTGTTTGGAGTGAGCAGTATCTGACTTTCTGCATGCTGTACTGTAGGGGCGCGTTTCCAACAAGGAGTAGAGCATAACTCCTAGTACAAATAAAGGGAAATGTCTCCTGCGTTCCTTGCTCATCTCCCTGATAGCTCAAAGTTTTGCATCACTGTGAATTCTGTAAGTGCTGTTTTTACTACTGTTATTCACACTATTTCATCTCTAGAGGGATAATTGGGTTTTTCTTCACAGCATCATTATCAGCAACGACAGATGAATCTCAAGAAGCTTAAATTTCATTTTAGTTTGGATAAGCATCCTAATGTTTAGATGATTCTTTGAATCCTACGTGAACTGGAAATCTTTGAACCTGAGTTGAAAATCTGACAACTACAGTGTTTTTAATGAGTTTTCAGACACTTTTTCTTTGACTTACATCTGGAAACACAGAGCAAGCAATGCCCCTGTAGCATTCTGGCATTTCTGCCTTTTCTCTGGGGGAAAAAAGGAAAGACCTTCAAATATGGCTTATTTTGTAGACTACAGTTTAACTTAAAACTCAGTATAGTTTGAATAAGAATAAATTCTATCTTACTATAGAATCATAGAATCATAGAATGGTTTGGGTTGGAAGGGACCTTAAAGACCATCCAGTTCCAACCCCCCTGCCATGGGCAGGGACACCTTCCACTAGACCAGGGTGCTCAAAGCCACATCCAGCCTGGCCTTGAACACTTCCAGGGATGGGGCATCCACAACTATCCACATACTATACACAGGATTATAAAATTAACAGGGGTGTAGTGTATTTTTCTAATTAAAAAAAAAGAGATTTTATATCATGATAGAGAGAAAAAAAAGAGTATATGTTGTCTAAAAGTAGCCTGATGGATGAAAATCATCTTTTCTAATTACAGACCTCTAAAAGTTAGATATCTAGGTCTCTTCTCCCTTATAGTTAATAGAATCATCTTCAGAAGACCATTTACTGACCTATCTTAGACGCCTATGTTAGGGTGAGATGAATGACTCTTTGGAGGTCTCTGTTTCTGTCTATTGAAAGGAACTGAGGGTAACAACTTTTTCAAAACACTGAAACCACTAAATAGAATTTTAAAAAACTTTTAATCAAACCATGTGGAACAGAGGTAGAGTGATTCCTAGTGTTCTCATGAAGGTCAGGATCCCTAGTTCACTTAGGTTTTTGACCTTTTTTTTTTTTTCTTTTATGAGTTTGTTATTGGTAAGACTGAAGAGAATGCAGGTAGCAATTTGTTCCATGTCAGCTTCAAAATAACAGAAAAAAATCATTTGTATTCCAATCCAAACCTTCATCCCTTTTTTTTTATTTTATCACATTACTCCTGGATGTTCTAGCAACAGTCTGTGAATTCAGTGGTGATATCCAGATGATGAAGTGCAGATAGATCATGGTGATAGATTCTTCTTTTTTATTTTTATACCTTTGACCATTTCAGAATCACTTTGCTGACTACTTGACCTCCACTGTATTTTTTGTAGAATCTCAAACATCTGGATGGCTCTGAAGAGCTGCTCTTTTAAAAATCTTTTTCCAACAGTGCAGCCAGTCCACAAAGCTTTCCTCTCTTCTGCTTAATATATACTGACCTGGAGCTCTGAATGGGCAATATATATTCCAAAGCCAGTGACAGCTTTATTGTGTTATCCAAAATCCAGTAGGGCCAGCAAATTGGAACTATATTGCACTGGGAACTGCCAAATACCAATTTTTCAATTGGCTACACAGTATTGGTTGTAATGCAGTTGGTGAGACTGTAACCATCTTAGAGTTACTAAAAGACTGCTTTAGGTAATTTAGAGACGTCAGAACATTTACCATTGCACAAGCTTTGCTTTCCATGCTGTAACTATTGAGCTGGACATACACTATTCAGTTATCCAATTTGGCAGGTAGGACATAAAAATTACTTGATTCTCTATGACTCTGAATAATGAGTAGTTTTTACATTAATGCAAACTGTGCATGCTGTTCTACCATTTGATTTGTGATGTTTTAAGTCCAGTCTGCTGGGTGTAGGAACTTTGGCATGCTCAAAGGACAATTAACCTCACATATTCCAAAAAAATGCCTGAAAAAAACTAAGGGTCGTATCTGTAAAGAGGTGGTCAGTACTGAAGTGATTCAGTGGAATGGTAAACAGGTTTTATATGATGAAGTTTAGGATAATCCACAAGACTCCTGTGTGGCTCTGCTTCTAAGTAATAAGGTTATCTATTTTCCTCATTAAACTCTAATTGTATGCTCTCATTGCTGGGGTTCTCTAGCAAGCCTGAAAGTTGAAGAGCACACCATCTCATCGGGCAGGCAGGGGATGAAAGCCGTGCATGAGGCAGAGCTCCCACCCACCAGCCCTGTCCACAAGACCAGACCACCCCATTCATTGGAGGCTACGGATCAGTCAGATGAGGGAGTAAACCCGGGTGGCATCTGTCCAGGAGTTATCACACTATGTCTTCCAAGGGCTCGAAGGGGGTTTTAATGACCACATGTAGCCAGGACTTCAGTTTTTTGTTGTGTCCAAAAGCTGACATTATATTCCTAGCCTAGTGCTGGGGCTCTACAAGCTGTCATGGTCTCGGCTCAGAAAGGAAGAGTGGCATGTCTTTAATCACTGCTGAACTCTGCAGCACTTGGGAGCTGCTGGAAGATTGCCATCTCCCTGCCAATAAGACCTGGCTCAGCTAGTTTTGTGAGCTGTGACGAGATCTCAACCTGGTGCAATGTTGCTGCAAATATCGGTACTGTAACACCCTTATCAGAAGCATAAGGAATTTTTCTTTTTTTTTCTTCGTTTTTGGTTGATCTTTATTGATCAAGCTACTCAGTTGATGAGACAAGAGTGTGCGAAGGACACATACCACAGCATGCATGGGTGTCCGATCATATGAATTTTATTTTGAAGAGCAGACAGAATGCTTGGAAGAGTTATCCTTTGTTGCTTTAAGTATGTGAAAGAGTCCCTCTGATGACCTCTTGTATTTTTTCTACGGTCAGTTGCTCTTCTGTTGCAACTCATGTTACATATTTGTCTTCTTTTCTCTTATAAAGATGTGAAGTTCACATAATGAGAAATCAGTGCTTTTTTAACTTTTTTTAACCCAATGTGCCCAGTGATACGATTAGACCATGTCGTCTAATAAGTAAATAAACTTCTTTAAATTACTCTGTTAAAAACCAAAACCAATGAGAAACATAGCTAGAATGTTTCTTGAGGGGGTGGGGGTGGGGAGTGGGGAATTAATCCAAAGATATTTAGTCTGTGTTGCTACATAAGAGAAATGAAAGTGAAAACATGGGGTTTTACTGGACAAATAAAAACTTCCAAATGATAGTTCTGAAAGGTTCCCTCTTTACCACACAAACAATGACAATGGCATGTTCAAGTGTATAGAAAGTTTCTGTTTCAAGGCCTGGAAACAATTGCCCTCATGAGCTGTGTTGGTGAATTTGAGCAGAACAGGGGCTGTAGGTGAGAAACGCAGGAGGTGACAGCAGAAATTACATAGGCCTTCTGGGTAGGATGCATTCAAAGAACGTTATCAAGATGAAAAAGGAATGCAAAGAAGAAAGCCCTTCAGCCATCAAGCTTATAAATCACAATATCTCCAGCCATAAATATTTTTTAACAACCTGCATCTCACCTCTTCCCAAACACCTTTCAGTATCAAAGACTTCCTCAACAGAAAAAGGAAAACAGAAGTTTAGAGATATACACTTCTTCACACATTCAGTCTCTAAAAGACATCTAAGGAGTGATGTTTAGGTCAAGGCAAGACAGAGAATTGCCAAAGGCAGCAAAGGGCATGTGGACTAGTAGGTAGTGTGAGGGGACAAAAAGAAGAAGCAGTTTTAATATGCCAAATTGGGTGTCCCACATTACCCATCTTTGGTGTCAGCAGAAGCTGCAATGCCATTTCACCAGAGATCTTCTTTGTGCTCACTGTCACTTTTCTCTGCCTACAGGTTTGATGACATTGGCTCCCTTGGGATATCCAATTGCATGGATGACTTTAAAGCCTTTGTATACAGTTAGCCATCATGGGGTATGTAGGTAAGATGAGTGGTCCAATAGACAAAAGTTACCTCACTGCCCTATTAGAACAAGAAGGATGAAAAAGAGTTTAATAAGCCACAAGCCTAGTGAAGGAGGTAATTGTCTAAATTTCTGGCAAGTAGCCATTAAAATATAGAAGGAGCAAAAGATCAGGTGAGATTTTCAAAAGGACTAGTGGTTTAAGGATCCTTTGACAAAATCCCTAAGTTAAATTCCTTATTTGAATATAGCTTAAACTGGCTTCCTTAAAATACAGAAAAGTAAGCCATATGATCACTTACTTTTGAAATATTTGACTGCTACCAGTGAGTCTGGTGAGGGAAATCGACTGTACTTGTACAGTTTTCTGTTTAGAGTTTACAGGATTATTTAACATGGCAGATGTTCTATGGCAGCAGATTTCAGGAGAAAACAAAAAGGGGGAGGGGGGATATCAAATAATAAAAAAGAAGACTGTGTTTTTATTCTGCAATTAAGTGGTGTGCCCTTAATTACTAATGGAGATTAGTCACAGAACCACAAGAAGGGTGACTATTTAAACCTCTGTTTTTAAAGGACCTTCAAAATTTTACTTGACAAGTAATAAAAAACCCACAGTACAAAATCTGTACTTTGGAGTTTGCATGCTGTTTCTTATGGTGATTTGAGTTTTAGGAAAAGAGTTACAGAAAGAATGACAGCAAAGCCTAAAATTAGCTGGTGATTCTTCAAGGATCTACTGCACTTCTCTCTTGGGACCTTTTACAGGCCCTTCTATTTGCCACTGTAGCAGTTTCTTTTCTCCAGCTCCTAGAATAGCGGTTGTACGTGTATAGTGTATCGGCATTTATATTTACTGCTTTGCCTTAACAGGAAAAAAAGGTAACCACTTACGTCAGTCTGTAAGCATATCAACCACATACAAATACCTACTCTTTGAAGAGACAAGTTCTTCCGTTGCACAATCTGCTAGCAAAAGATGTATGGGCAGTGAAGAGTTAAAAATCACATCTCTAAATTGCTGTTGAAATTGTTATTTGAATTAATGGCTGTCATCGATTTGTCAGAAACCTAAGCCAGAGTTGATAGTTTGGCAAAAAAAAAGCTGAATACTCCCTCCAGCATTTCTAGGTAGGTTAGTAGGAACTGAAATTCTTGATAGCATACTTCTGGGTTTACACAACATTTACCTGCTTCTCTAAATAACTTTTTTATTTTACTTATGTCCGGATCAATTGGGCTAGGACAGTAAAATTGCATTAAATGAGCCCCAAATAGACATAACACAGCAGGAGTAATACATTTTTATACCTTCTAATCAAATATTCTGAGTTTCTAGGGGAAGAGGTTTTATCTTCTGTTAAATGCAAGACTTGGAACCAGGAATTCCGGCATCTTCTTCTGTCTTTGTCACCAACTTAACTGAAAAAGCTGGTGCTGGTTGTGTAGGTGGTTACAGTGGCCATCTGCATTTATAAAACCCTGAACAGACATGCCCCTTTACAATTCTAGTTACTACCTATGCTAACCAGTACTGAAGATGTCTGGAACAGTGAGTATTGCCTGTATTAGTGGTGTCTGCAACTGGGCTTAGAAACATCTTGGTAGAAGACTCCAGATCTCAGCCATATTCCAGCTGCCCAGAAAAAAAATCTTCATGACCTGCAGTGAGTGACAGTTCCTGTCTGTCCTCTTTTCCTCCCAGGGGAAACCCGTGCTGGACTTTGCAATTCTCAAAACTTTTGAATTAAGTCTGGGTGTTTCATGAGCAAACATACTGGGTGGGTTTGGGTTTGTTTTTTTTTTCCCCTAAGTGTAGAAATTGGGATTCATCTAATGCACAAGAATGTGGAGGGAAAAAAAAAAAAAAAAGAAAATAGAAGATAAACCCTACCTTAGCTAAGCAGGATGAGTTATCTCACTTTACAGGCAAGAAATCTAATAGAATGACTTGCTTGAGGATCAGCAGTGAGTTTGTAGCAACACCCTATCTCCTGAATGCCTGAGTTGCAAGATTATCCTTCACCAATTCTGGTTGTCATTTTAATATAGAGAGGTATATTATTTTTTAAGATACATAGATGATTCAGTTTATTATGAAAAGGAATTCACTTCAACAGAGGAAAATAGTTTCCTTCCAAACTGTTGAAACCGCTTTTACAATGAGTAAACTGTCTTTATATCCATAAAGACTGTTTGCATTAAATTCTTTGGATAAATTAAAATCGTCTTGTTGTGGAACTGTTTTCTGTACCTTATCTCTATTACAGCAGGTCAATAAAAAATAAATTCTAGTGACTGTTTCCCATGGCAAACTAAAATTCTGCTGAGATTTATCCAATAAGGAAGGGGTCAAATCCTCGGAGAGGCTGAGCAGCTGGGACTCCTATGGCTGCTTAGCACAATCTTACTTTGGAGCCCCGAATTTTACATAGTAAATGATCTAATCACCTACCAGGGTTTAGGACTATCGCAAGTTAATAACAACACTGCAGCCGTAGCTGCAAAATATTACACAATAAAACAAAATAAATTGAAATAATCTCTCATGAGTGCCAATAATTTAGATTTACAGGGTAATCCATAGGTATTGCAACTCCTAACAGATTGCCAAAATACTGTTTGGAGACTTCTATTTCAAATCTAGTACACTTTATTATCATTTCGGAGGCTAGGAAATTGAGGAATAAATTAAAGAGCTAAAATGGGGAAAACAAAACACTTACAGATTGGATTTAAATGTACGGAAGTGTGAAGCAAAACTCCCTCTTTTGAAAGGATTTCATCAATGCTTAATTAGCTGAGTTGCAAACTGGAGCTCGCTCCCCAGCACCCCCTTACCCAGGCGCAGCATGTACCCCTCTCCCACATGAGTGGGAAGGCAGGCTTCGGTGTGGTTTTGAGCAGCAGCTCATGGGTGGCAGCTCTCATCAGCGCACCTCAAGGCCCTCCACCAAGTTGTCATCGTAATCATCACCACTGACAACAGGGGACGGACAGGCATCTGCCTTGGGGCTACCAAGCAAGTCAAGGTGGGGATCTGTATGATGAACAAGATACTAGGCCACGTTCCCCGGATTTCTAGAGGTGAGAGGAGGAAGGTCATTTTAAATATCAGTTCATTTTGCACACTGGCTGCTCGGTGCAGAAATGAGAGCTCACTCTCATGGGCTGGTCTAACAACTGAATGTTCTCTGGGGTGCTCCTGGATTTTTCCCCACCACTGTTAGCACAGAGGCAGGAAACAGTCTGCTGTCAGGACAAACTAGGCTGGACAGCCTGTTTTTGTCCAGTAATGGGTTTTACGTGAGTAAGGTCTGCAGAGAAGACGCAGAGGTTCATCTTTCTCCAGACATCTGCCTGGTGTGCTGGGTGAGCCTTTCCAGGGTCCAGCACATCTCTACCCAGAGATCAAAGCCCAGGCTACCCAACTGACCTTGCATTCATTAATTTTAGTCTGTGCAAACCTGACTTCAGCTTGAAAGGTAACCTAGAAGTGACCACTGTGAGTTTCCTAGCTACACAGTCCTCTCCGTTTTCATCTACTGGGCTATCATTCTTTGGAGACTGTATCTCAGCTATAATCCTCCCCCAGCAAACCCTTGTTCTTGGTTATCCATCTTCTCCCACTCTACAAATGCGGCAGTCTTGCTTTCTAAAATGAGTTATTTCTGAGGAAGCCTGAGTGAGGCATCCTGTTCTTCAGAAAGTAGGTATAAACTTCAGCATCATGATATGAATGTAAACAGGCCTCTTGTAATATTTATTTACCCCATGTAATTTAATTCTGTTTTTCTAAATGTACTGATGTACAGCCTGCAGTACAGATTTATTAAAGACAATGATATTGACCAAGTACAAGTATTTATGAATATCTCAGCAATAAAACATAAGTGCATGCAGCATTCTACATTAACACAGCTGTGACAGCAGTTTATTTGCCAGTGTCATCTATATAACAGGTAGTGACAAAGACCATGGTCTAAGTGTGAGTAGTTCAGCAGAATCTCAGGCAGCTGGATAAGTGTCAGGTCAAAAAAAGGCTATTTAAGTTTCACAAAACTTACAGGGTAAGAAAAAAAAATGCCAGTATTAGTGCTAAGACCCACAAGACTCTTCAATGAATTAGCATTCCAAAAAATCTGGTTTTATATCCATGAATATACATTTCACCCCTGGTTTTGTATGTGCACTGTAGTTAGCATTGCTATACCAGGAAAATCAGCTGTGTCTGGATATAAAATATATTCAAAATCTTGGTATGATGCTCAAAGAAGTCCTGACTTATCGGAAAGATGGAAAAATGTGCTAGCACAGAAAACAGTACAATAGACAGTCAGATCTCTAATGCCAACAACAGGAAATAAGATGAAAATAGAATAAACTTTAATAAATGTGAATTATACAACCCTGAGATGCTTTTATGACTATTTTACTAAGTCAAATTTGTTAGCAAATCTTTTTTCCTATGAGGGAATGAAATTAATAATAAAACTCATGCAAATGAGTTCATCATTCCTTTCATAATGCTAATGGCCAGACCTAGTGGTGCTTTGGAGAGGGAAAAGTCCTATTGTAGATAATCAAGCACAATGCTCATAGAGTGCTACGCCAATATTATATCATTTTCATAGAATCATAGAATCGTTTGGGTTGGGAGGGACCTTAAAGAGCATCTAGTTCCAACCCCCCTGCCATGGGCAGGGACACCTTCCACTAGACCAGGTGGCTCAAAGCCTCATCCAGCCTGGCCTTGAACACTTCCAGGGATGGGGCATCCACAGCTTCTCTGGACAACCTGTTCCAGTGCCTCACCACCCTCTCCCTGAAGAACTTCTTCCTGATATCTAATCTAACCCTCCCCACTTTCAATTTAACCCCGTTCCCCCTTGTCCTGTCACTACAGGCCCTTGTAAAAAGTCCCCCCCAGCTTCCTTGTAGCCCCTTCAGGTACTGGAAGGTGCTATAAGGTCTCCCCGGACCCTTCTCTTCTCCAGGCTGAACAAGCCCAGTTCTCTCAGCCTTTCATCATAGGACAGGTTTTCAGTATAGCAAGTTACTGTACTACCTCAGGTATTCAGGTTTTTCAGCAATAGATGTTCTTTCACTGATTCATTGAAGCATAGTAATTTCAACAAAACACTTCACAAACAAAAATTCAGAAGGTATCCAGAAGTAAGTTTCATATCACTTAAGAAATATTATCCAAACCTACCTGAATGCTGTAATACATAAAGTCCTTTGCTTAAAGATGGAGTTCATAAACAATTCTACTCTTTCCTGTGGTACTTGAGTCAAATACAGAGATTCCACATTGGGCAGGACAGAGTAGCTCTTCATCAAAAGAATATGAGAATATGTTAACAAACATTAACTTTCCTGCTTCTTTCCAGCTAGAGGCATTATGTTAATGGGAATACCAGAGGCTGCTGGCCATTGAAATCACTGGACTTGTGCTACTTTCCATTTGCAGAGTCTGGTTCAGTGCTCTGGTTTTTCTTGTGGATCACAGTGTATGTTATGCTGTATATGAGATAGTAGTAGAGGCTTAACTAGAAGAAAGAACACAGTATGACCATGGAAATCAATTTGGTCACTGACCTGAACTCACCCCATGTATGCTGTGCTTGGCTGCATCACTGATATGTTTCCAAGCCTCAGTCATGGGGAGCCATTGCTCTAAGGCTCCGGCAGGTCAGAGCAGTAGCACCTATGCTTGACCTGAGCTCTGCGCTTCAGCGCTGAGAGAGACCAAGTTAAGCATGACCTTCAGTGCTTTGCTGACTAGATACGATTTTTAAGAAAACTATTATATGATAACACACTTCGTACATTTGAGATTCCATTTTGTATTCATATGTGCCTAAATTGATCAGAGTGTTTCTCCCTGGCCAGAAGTGTATAAATATTTACTCTAATAAATGCAGCTATTCAAAAAACGGCTTAGAAAACAAAGTTCTTTTATGAACATCACTATATGATGTACTCCAGTAAATCGATTTCTGTTTGTGCCAACATATGAACTTATAAAGGCTTACGAAAATCCAATCCGAGTAATATGAAAACTAAAATTTTGTTAATAACTCGTTCCCAAAGAAAGGATACAGTTTTCATCAGCTGGTGTATTTTTGTCAGAGAACATAATTTTTGGACACCTTTAAATCCCCTAGATTAAAATACCCATATTGTAGCAGGCCTTAAGCAAACAATCACTGACAAATTCAGGACTTTTTCTGAACAGAACTCTGAAAATTAGAAGCTGTGGAGAGTACAGAGTGATAGCAGCTCCAGCAAAGGTGGGAGAGGGAAAAAGAAACCATCAGAAAAGAGTGTAAGTATGACAGAGCTTTCGGAATGAAATCTTGCTTTCCTTTTGGTTCCAGAAACTGTCAGGAACACGCTGGAGAAAAACAAAAAAAATCTCTCCATTGTAGTACGACACATTGCATTAATATCAAAGTACACAGTTTTAGATCTAACAGGAAAGGTTAAAAAAATATGTGATTGAAGAGAATCATCAAAGGAAGGAAAACAGAAAGGTCAGATATTTCCAGTTACAGACTGATTGGCTGGGTCAATGACAGTGATCATTAGCTGCCAAGAAGTGCCCTTCCTGTCGGCCTCGGTTACATAAAAGTGAAATACAAAGCAACATAGACCAGAAGCTATTAAATGATCACACGTGGAAGCTGGTCTCCAAAATGCCATGGCATTTATCATGCTAAATGTGATACTGATGTTCTCGCTCTCGCTTTCTCTCTAGTTTATCCTTTTTTTTTCCCTATGCAGTCACACATATATATTTGGCCACGCAAAAATCTAAGAACGTGCCACCAAATGGCTGGTGGCTGTCACTGTGCAAGATGAGAAAAAACTCTGAGATTAATCAAGTGATTAATCTTGTGTTAATAGATAACTGAGCAGATGTGGAGATTTTTAAAAGCAAGGACAAAAAGGTATAATTGGATATGGTAACTTTTGTACTGAACAGACGAACTGCTGGGAAGCAGAAAAACAAGTAATTATAAAAACAAAAAAGGATTAAGGAGATATTTTTTTCCTGCTGGGTACAAGCACCTGGATGGCAGAGAGCCTAGAATTGGATTACCTTTGAATTTTCTAAATTGTTTTCACGAGAGGAACTTTTTTGACCCATATGAATCAGAGAGAAAGCTTCTTTGAGACAAGGAAAATTAATTTATAAGAAACCTTCCCTCCTATATAGATGCTCAGGGATACACTGACTGCTCAGTACTGCTTTATTTTTTTTTAAGTCTCTTCCTGACTAGGTCAATGAGTTGAGAGCCAAAATTCATGACCTTCAGCAAGGAATAAAACCGCAAATGTTGAAGAGAATGCATTCCTTCCTCATGTTTTAAGGTATCCTTTCAAAACAAGCTTAACTGTTTAGAAATAAGAAAATAGCAACTTTCAAAATAAAAAATTGCATGAGACATTTTTCTCCCTGCTGCTGCTGCATATACACAGAAAAGGATACAATTTTCCTAGTGCCATTTGTATTTTTTCAATTCAACTTTATATTTGACTGTTGAAATTTATTTTCTGTGTGGGTAAAATATTTGGTTATAAACATGAGTTAAACTGATACGTAGTCACAACAAATGGCAGCAATTTTTCCTCTTGTAGGAGGCTGAAGGATTGACAGCTGGAAAAGTGTTTTCCAGTGTCAGTCTACGCAGGGGTGTTGAGCACTTCGGAGAGGGCTGGTGCTACCTGTTCCTACCCCACAAGCATACCTCCCCTACGCTACCAGGTGCAGCTGGTCAAGATTGGAACTGGATGAGCACCCATATGTCTCTTCATTTTTGACAAAGTTCATTAGCATCCACTAAGCTGTACTGTTCCAGCTTCAATATATGAATGCTTAACAAAATGTTAATGCTGGATTTTTGCTGTAGAAGAGAACTAAATCTCATTTGAAATACAAACATGCAATGAAGTGCAGCCCATTGCCCCCACTCCAGACGCCAGGTACCAATAACAGGACCTTAGTAAGACCCCAGGCAAGGTGCGCAGCTCTGACCCCTTTGCTGATAAGTACCTGTGGAAACACAGGTATGTAGAAATGGCTGTCCTTCCCAAAAAAGGCTATTGCTGTAGCACCATAAAAAAACTATCAAAGCTTTTAATTTGACAATTCCTGCCCTGGGCCACTGAGCTTGTGAGGCACAGATGTTGCACAAGCCCCCTCCAGCAATGCTGAAAGATGTGACCTGGAGTGGGGTGAGAACAGACAAACCCATCCACATTTAGACACCTTTCCTTGGGCAGCCACATCTGCAGCAGCAGCCCCAGGAGCTCAGAGCTTCCTTAACCCCATCCTCCCCAGGCTGAGCATGGTGGTTCTCCAGCAGACACAGCTCCATGGGGTGGATGCATTGGAGAGGCTCTAGGCCAGCCACGGGGGCTTTCACCTCCCCTTGGAAGGAAGGACTGGCCGGTAAGGCCTTCCATTCCCTACCTGACGCTGCTATGGACTGTCACTCACAGTGGGGTGAATTTGTCTGTAAGGTCACAGCGGGATCAAGCAGGACTGTTTGGAAGGAAAAGGTTGATGAATAGCCCATGCTGCCCTAGCCGGGCTGCAAACAAAGCCTGAAACCGCGCAGGGATGACTTGCCTTCACATTACGCAGCTCTAACCCTGAAGCCCTGAGATAAACAGGATGTTATTTAAGTGGAGGAGTAATATATAACATGCATTGATTCTAGAGGGAAGTTAGTTATTCAGATTTTCAGCAGACTAGGCATGTTGGTTCAACAGGGAGAGGCTTGGGCTGTGCTTCCAAAGCGCTCCCCAGATTTTACCTGGAAGATCACAGTAAGAATAATTAGCTCCTGTGTCTGTTCATCTGGAAAGGCAAGGGGTCCATACGGACACTACAGGTGTAGAGGGCAACTGCTGTGTTAGAGAAAACGTAAGCAGACTGACTGATGTGAAAGACATGACTAGCCTTTCTGCTGATAAATGCAGTTTCCTCCAGTTATAAGAGTTTTGTGGTTGTTTTGGTTTTTCCCCAGATAAAGCATATAGTGGAAAGGTTTAAAATATTTAAATGAAATTGCTTCTCCATACTTGCTCTCTGTGAACAGCAATTAAATTTCCTAGCAGCAATACAAGTGATAGATATGGATTGTGTTTTGCATGGTATTTATAGAAAAATAATGTTAAAGTTTGTATTCACAGACTAAAAGCCCCTTTTAATAGTCACTCATATCCTCTCAGGAAGAAGAAACCACACCTCATGACCCATGTCGCTTGATTTTTGTGAAGTGTTTGAGATGCATAGGCAGCAAGTGAACAGAAGATAAAAAATTACTGCTAATATTCTACTAATGACGATATTAAATATTATGACCTGTGTTCATAAACAGAAGGAAAAAATTAATCAAGTACATTAGTTATGAAATGGTTTAGAGCAATTCTTTGGTTTTGATGAAAAGCACATTCTAATGCCTTTGAAGATATATGCAGCACTTAACAGCAGGCCTCTATGGTACAATTCATACCATGCAACATTAGTGTTATTCATGCAAATAATTCACAATTTCAGCATGAAATTAACAGGGGTATACCTGACATGCAGCATACAAACAGCAAGAAATATTGCAGAAGCTTTACTGCAAGGGGAAAAAAGGACTGTAACACGAACCAATAATTTCTTCACTTAATCCAGGAATAAAGATAAAAAGGAAAAGAGAAAAATACAGTTAACAGTCTTCCCCAGGGTGTTTGAGTGAAGAAAGTGCTGAACTGTGAATCAGAATTGAATAGACAGAAACATTAGCTCCTTTCAGAAGGATGTTTGCCTTACAGAGATCAGATATTGTAATAGCACAGAGCTGGCTCCTTGCCTGTGCTTTGCAGCATGCAAATGAATATTTTCCTTTCTCAGCAGCTCTGCAGTAAAAACATCATGAAATCACAGAAACATATGCAAGAAACCTTTTAAACTGACCACTGATTCTGCTGTCAAACACCAGAAACATCTGATGCTCAATTTGCGGATTTGCAGATAAGAGCCCTCCATTCCAGACTCACTGTCAGTGGAAGCACCAGCAACCAATACCCCTGAAAACTGGGCTCAAAGAGGCACATTATCAAAGGTGACTCGTGATGCAGGTAGATGCCAGACAATCCTTAAAAAAAAAAAAAAGCTTACATGCTGTTTACTTGAAGGGGAGGAAGCATATGTGTTTACACAGTGAATTGCAGAGAAGTCACCCTCACTCGCTCTGAGTGAGCTCTAGTTTGTCGCGCTGAAGACCAGCATCTCTCAGCCCACAGTAAGCACGGCTCAGCCACACCCAGACCCTTGCAAGCCTGAGCTCGCTTGTCGAGGGCAGGATTCGATACTGAGATTATTATTGCAAACTGAGACTGGACAATTGGAGGATATTCTTCTGCAGCTGTACCAGCTGAACATGTTTCAATACTCCAGACCACTAAAAAGCTGTGTTTCAGTTGGGTGTCCTAATTTGAAAGACCAACAAATAGCTGGCCACTGTCAGTATGGAATAAAAATTGTCTCTCTTGTTTACCAACTTTGTCAAGACTCAGGTCTTCACTATATTCTCTGTCACTGTCAAGTATTAAGGTGGAAGGAAGGACATCACAGAGGAAGGAGCCAAAATGTGTTATTGCAAATTTAACCCTGTATCTGATTCACTAATACAATCTTTCACGCTTGTACTGTAATTGCCTGCAGCTCTCTTGATTTCATCAACATCATGAAACATTTGGCTTACATTTAAATGACACATCTAGGACTCCTGAGGGGCATATAAACATTTTCCATAAGCTACTTCTAGCATACTTCCTCGCCATTCCAACATCAGCTCAGAGTCATTCAGAACGGAAGAAACTTTTGGAGGTCTCTCATCTAACCTCTTGCTCAAAGCAGGGCCAACTCAAAATTTGTAATGTATCGTTGTCCCTACTCATTGCAGGGGGTTGGACTAGATGGCACTTCAAGGTCCCTTCCAACTGAAACCATACTATGATTCTGTGATTCTATGGCTGGAGAACACCTTCCTTGCCAGGTAGCCTTCTTCAAAGGCTATCATTCCTTGGCCTTTTTGGAGAGAAGTAGCGCTCGTTGTAATGATTTATTTGACTTTCAGTTGTTGGTGACCTGCTTAAAGACTACCATTTTTTGGTAGACTACCACCTCAACAACAGCTCAGTGGCCTGTCTCTGAGGTCATCTCATCCTTCCACAAAGACAGGCCTAGTATGGTCTAATATGAGATGATAACCATGATCACTTAAAATACTCTTAGCTAGATTGGAACCGCTGACTGAAGAAAAAGTTTCCATATTCTCAATATCCAACCATTTAAAATTAATGTAAACTTTCCAGTAAACACAAACATAGCATAACTCAGATTAACAGTGAGCGGGATTTGGCTCTCAACTGTACTCTCCCAGTAAAGTGTCTTTTCAGAGTTGGTCAAGGAACAAAACTTATCCGTTTGCCTTTTCAGAGTCTTTACCACAGTAGGCAAAAATTTCAGGGAGATGAATGTTTTTGATGTTTATTCAACATGAACATGCAGGAAAAGAGAAAATAGCAGACATGAGACATTTAGGGCAGCCTCTGTGGATTCACTGCAGGTCTGGGAAGATTGTCAATACTGAGGGCTTGTGGCAAAATGCTGTGAAAGTACAGGAACAAAATCAATTACAGCCAGAATTTTTCCCTCTCAGTACACATGACAAAATTATTTACAAGTGGCTTATTTAAATCTATCCAGAAGTCAGCTATTTCAGGGCCCTACTGAGCAGAAAAGATCCCCAGTGAGTTAAGGAAGGTCACAGGTTCAGTTACATCACCCAGATGATCTCTCCGACAGTAACACTTGCTCTACCTTGCCTTTGTTTCAGTGTGGATGGCTTGTGACAGTGGTTTTTACTGCCGTGTTTTGCCGGCATTGTCTAGAACTTATCTATCCTGACACAACTTTCCACATAAGGATGATGAGCACAGTTAAAAAAAAAATAATACAGAATAACACGTTGTATCTAGTAGCACAAATAGTCAATATGACCACAACTTTGGAAAACCTCATGTAACCGAAAGCTAAAAACTGTTTTAAACACCACCCACACTGCAGTCATAGATTTCCTGCTCGGCACCTTTCCATAATCTCAATGCAAACTACTGCAAAGGCTGGCAAGCTAATAGCTGATCTGGCTCTATGCCAGCCTCATTTTGACTGTCCCCTTTAGAAGTCTAGGGCACCTCTGCATTAGCAAGTAGCACAGCATGATTGGAGTGGATCTATAGAGCTAAACAGTGGGTGCAGAGGAGGCGAGGGCCATCCTGTGTGCTGATCTGAAGGATTTTAGTTCAGACTAGCTCTCGTTTGGGCCCCACACAGAATGCCCAGTGGTTGATGTATAGCAGGTGCCTTGCTGGACCGCTGGTTTCATCCAAGGGGCATCCAGTTTGTGTGCTCCAAGATCACTTCCCACTGAGAATGCAAGTACAATAATTGGGAGGGGATAGTCACTTCCCAAGTATACTTCCCATCTGAACTAAACTGCTAATGCAAACTTGCCTTTGGATCTCTTAGGACTACCCTTGATCCAGGGACGTCCGTTGTGTAGGAAGAGATTCTGACTGTAGGGTTCATAAAAGCACCATTTGCTGCTCACGCTGTCTGTACAGGATTAACACAAGACTGTTAAGTTTGATGAACCACTATGACTGTTAGTGGATTTTTTTTCCTTCTTTATTGGAAAAGGTAGGACTACAGCCTGCTTTTCTGTTACATAGGTCAGTCTCTCCAAGAGATTCAAATTAGGAAATAGCTGCCTTTCTGTAATTTGAAAGTTTAAAACCGAGCAGTACAAGTCCCTGATTCTGAAGTCCTTTCACATTATGAGCCTTTTCTGTTCCACTTTGGTACTAACTGGCTCCTAAAGCGTATTTGGCTCAGGCCGTCACTGCCAGAGATTGTCATCTTCCAAGCATGTCCGTGGAGGGATGCAATGCTTGATGAGTCAGGAGTGGTGCTCTGGGGAGAGCACTGTGCGGCTGTGTAGAGATGATGTTTATTTCTGCCAAATCACAGAAACCACAAGCATTGTTTTCCAAAAAGCTGACTCCTGTATTTAAACTCCTGCAAGCTTACTTCACAGTCAGCTTGATGGGCGTTCAGAGAACGTGTCACAAGCAGGAATCAGAAAAACATCCCAACGTTCCGGCATGACCCTCACCGCTCAACTGTTGCGAGGAAGATGATGACATATACTGCTTTCTTTAGAGCCTTTTTCCTTTGGCTTTTTTTTTTTTTTTTTGCTTATCTTCATTCTGAACGCAACGAAGCAAAGTTGTTCATAGAGATAAATGGCTTTAAGAGAGATGAAGACAGCCACTCACATCAGGGAGCGCATGCCTAATCAAGCTTTGTGGATAGGTTTTTCACAAGTAGTTAGGGAGCTATGTTACTGACTTCCAGGGAGATAGCTGGGTTCTCTGGAAAAAGCTCAGCGTACCTCCCTAATGACTGAATTCTGGTTCTGCAACAGATAATACAAGGACTTGATGACTATGCAAGAGTCCTCCTTTAATTCACTGTGTATCCCTTTTTTATCCCTGGCACTCCTCATCCAGATAATCAAAGAACTGAGACTGTAATGACTGTGTCTGAATATATCCTTTCTTTTTAAGCCTCCAAATTCCTCATCGGAATTACTTATGCTTATGCAGGACTTGCCAGCTTTCTTCATGTTTTAAGGGGAATGTGCATAATAGAGAGCTCTCCCTCTTACTCATGGCTCTATTGTAGAGCCTGCACAAGCACTGCCCACTCATTCCAAGCATCTTTTGCTCTGACGTAATGTGCTCAAAGAATTACACTTGAGAAAAAAAAAAAAAAACCAACACATTTAATGAGCAGTTCTAAGCCTGCTGAGCATAACTCTGGTGCATATGAGCTTTAATAACTGTACCCATTATACACAGTCTTTGGGGTTAGGATGCCCCTACCCCTTACTGAAAAAATGGGAATTTGCCAACACACTTCAACCCCACTGAAATGTGAAGGAGCATTTAGCAAGGTCATCCCAACTTTCCATCAATTTATTTGCAAAATCTGCCTGCAGGGGTTCAGTCGCTATGCCCCATCAAACTGGCAGTGGTTGCCTTGCTTTACATGGCAGATCAACAGGCCTAAAGGCAAAGTATCCACATCCTCTGGGAGACCAAGAACAGCACGACCCCACGCAGCAGGTCTCCTGCGTGCAGGGACCTGAAGCTGCTATCCCTCTGCTGATCCCGGGAACATGCCGATTTGGATCCCATCTGTGTTGTCTAGTCCAGACTTGGGTTTTGGGGTTTTTTTGTCTTGGAGAGGGGAAAGGAGGGAAAGGGAACTATTTCTGTCCAGGGTTCTGTGATTGCCATCCTGTCTCTGTTTCTGTTCTCTCTTTTTTTCAGTCTGCCCAGTTCCTGCATTCACCTGCAGCACCCAGAGCGAGGGAGCACACTGACCTCACAGCTGTGGCCCATCTGCCTTCCAGTGCAAGGAGAGGAGGAAGGATGGACTTTAGGTTGATAAACTATCCAGGATTCTGGCTCTTATTTTAACGTGCTCCAGAACACGTTATTCTTTTCATTGGTGATGGAATAGGTACCTGCAAGACAAGGTTCCTATTCAAAAGGATTTTTAGCATAGATTTAAAACTCACCTTGATAAATGAAGGTGGCATAGAGTAATGAAAAGGAAACAAAGGAGAAAGAAAAGGTGCACAAACCTTATGATCATATGGTTAATGAAAACGTACAGATATCTTTGGGCTCATCTTATTTTGTGTCATTTATGGAAGATTAAATAGAGGGAAAAGAAAAATCACACCAGAAAAAAAACATCCAAAGAAGATTGTTTCAGCTGCAGTCCAGTTTCACAGAAAAGACACATTTATTCAAGTAGAAAGGAACCAAATGAGTTCAAAGCTTTATAACTCCTGACGATTTGGATTATGCAAATTTTAAGTTTCCTCCCATGCTTCTGTTCAGTAATTCTAGTTTTACATTCATTTTAGAGTTGAAAAAACACAGGCTTAAAAAAATTACCTAATGTGTATTTGGCTGAACAGATACCTTTGGTGGAACTGGAAGCAGGATCCAGACATACCGACTTTCAACTCTCCTTAGTTTTGCACAGCCTTTTTTGGCATATAAATGCGGTGAGACACAATTTAAAGAAACATTTCCTATGCTATGACCCATCTCACATAGCACAATGAAATCTTGAATAATTTGTCTAAGACACAAAAGTTCATTCTTTAAAGACAAACATATCACACAGTGTAATGGGAAATTAGCTTCATAACTTTCAGGATCTTCCAAATGCATTTTCCACTTGTGAAATAAATACATGCTTGCTAAAATAATTAGGGATTCTTCAGACTTCTCAGTGGGTCAACATTCTTTGGAGAAAGAAAATACCTGATTCCTTTTTTCACTTTCTGAAGTTCACTGTAGTTCTATGGCATTTTCAATAAGTTATCTAGGATGTCCATGTTACTGTTTGTTGAAATGCTACTTAGATTAGTTTAATTCAAAGGTCAAACTATTTTCAATGTTTAACTAAGTCATTTCAAAACATGTCTTATCATTAAGGGAACAGAAGTGTGAGTATTTAAAACCATATTGCCCTTGCAAAGTATGCATATATTTAAATATTTATATTCCCATTAACTTAAAATATGAAGTACAGATGTATCAGCTTACTCACTGAATCACGGTAAAGATTCCCAATGGGTTATCATAAACGTCCATTGTATCTGAAGTCGATTGAAGCAGTTGGCAAAGAGGACTACTCCTGGGACTCAGCAGTCTTGGTCAGTGAATCTGTGCCTCTTCTCTTGTTCTCCCCTTTCCACGCAGACATGCATACAGCCCTCCCCTGTACGCCTCACTTGGCTTCACCCGGTTCAGCTCTCCACGTCAGATCGTCTATTAAAGCACTAATGTTGCTGTTGGTTAAGAGCTACCAGAGGCACTGGCTGGAGCCTGGGGACATGGGGGGTTTCTGCTGCAGTGACGCTCCCACATGCCAGTCCATGTCGATGCCACTGACAGGGGAAGATCAATGGGAAAATTGCAGTCCCATGGTCTGGGCAGTAATGATTTAATGACAATTCTTAAAACTGTTGTGTAGCTTCACCTTGAAACAAGCCTTGAGATTAACCTTAAAAAGTGTAAAAAAGTATTTTTATGCAGCCTGTTGTAAAATATAGGAAGTATGACATATTCTTTCAGCCTAATGTTCATGATGTGTTGGTGTCTTCTGGTGTAAGGAGGGACAGGCAATTCTTCTAGGATTGTCATGAAATAAAGTTTTCTTCTACTTATGGAAAAAAGAAGTGACAGTAAGAGAAAGACTCTGACAACTAAATATCACAGGATGAACAGTACAAACCCATCCACTGGACCTGACAAGGTGTTCAAAAGTAATAGCATGATCATTTTCAGTGCTGCAATTTTTCTCTGCCCAATTGGAGACCTCTGATTTTCAGAGGAGGATGCCTCTAGCATTTGAAAAGCAGGCCTTTTTAAAGGTCTTACACCTTCAAAACTTAGGCATCTTACAAACACCTGTGAGAAACAGTTTGTTTATGTGAAGAGACAACTTTTCCTTACCAATCTGCACTGCACTTTAAACAAAACTGTGATAAGACAGTTTCTGAAGGAATAACAAATTATTCCCCAGCAATCCTGCATGAAGAAAACCTTCAGCTGAATAATTCTTATGGCAGCTGAGGGTGCCAAAGGGAGTACTCCCTCTCATTCCTCTGTCCAGCCCCCTGATGTCCCAGGAGCACAGCACCAAGAACAGCTTTATTCAGAGAAGAGACAAGGACAGACAATACAGTGAGGCTGGGGTGACAGACTTGTGGGAAGCTGCATCAGAGTGCAGCAGCCCTTACCCCTGGACTGCGGTAGACGACAGGAACTGCTGTGTCCAAGTAGATGAAGAGAAATAAAATGAGAAGGAAAAGCGGGGGAATCTGGTCATTGAGATGAGTACCAGTGGTGTGGTTCTTGAAATAAAAGGCAGGCACCATGGACATGGATGTGCTGGAAGCAGGTAGTTACATGGCAGCCTTGTTTCTATCAAGCTGGACCCATCTGCTCATCCACAGCTCTCATCTTGGCCAGAGCAGACTATACAAAGAAATGCGGTCACTCCCAGTGAGGGGAAAAACTACTCCAGAATAGAAGTGCAGGCAGATGGATCGTAAACATTGTTACCAGAGCTAAAGATAATGATTAGCAAAGATCATTTCAGCAAAACTCTAATGGCCAAGGACATTTTATTGCAGGCTCCAAGAAGACCAAGACATCAGAAGAGAGAAGGGAGCGCAGTAGCTGCAATGTATGGAGGGCACACCTGGAAAATCTATGCTGGGGCTGCAGAGTCTCTAATGCAAATGCCAAGCTGACAACCTGCTGGGGTTTTATTGTATTGCCCGACTCATCTTTTCACATGTTTGAGAAAAGAAATGGAGACCATTCTGAATCTTTCCATCAAAAAGGGCCGATGGAGAGCCCAGGGTCTTAACTTTCAGCATAGGGACTGAGCACAACCAAGCACCAGCCTTGTTGAAATGTCAGTGTCTGCAGGGCCAGCTACATGCCCACAGTACAGTCCAACCTACATGCAAATTTATGTTTTGGCCTTCCTCCTGGGATCACAGGAGAGGTGAACATCTCCCCTTGTGCAAAGAGCAAACAGGATTTTTTTCCTAAGGAAAGTTTTGACTCAGGCTAAACAGACCTATCACAAGTGTAGTTAATTGCTATTTTCATAAGGTTGGTTTGAGTAGATGGTCTAAGAGTAAGAAAACTTCAAGGTAATGGAAAACATCAGGTGCAGTATGGTCTAAACTTGGGGTTAGGCATCATTTCTGAATGCAGATCCTAGTGCTGAAACTAATTTGATTTCTGGTGATGGGCAAATTGCTAACAGACTTTGGAGAGACAACACTTTAAAAATGGCTACTGATACTCACTGTTCAGCTTGAAACATGCAGGGTTGTATTTTCAAAGTGAGCATCATTCTGAAGGGTTGGCTACAGATGATCATTGTCTCTAAAGCTCAGGTAAAAGTTATCACTAATTGGGCTTCTGTAATCAGCAGTCACATTTGAAAATACAGGTTTTCATCTCAAACTCAGTGAGTGCTTTTTGGGGATTTTCCACCAATTTGACAGGCTTTAGAGCAGCTATTTAGTCTGTGTTCGTTTCTACATCTCTAAAATAGGAGGAAAGGTTACAGATCTATGAGAATAATCAGACAATATTTGTGGAGCAGTTTGAGGGATGATGATGGTAGTTACCCCATATGGTTTCCTCACATGCAATTAAGCTAGATGATAATCTAATCACTTACGCTCTCATGTTTTCTCCTCACTGTATGTGTTTTAAATGGATCTTTTCTTTACTCCTCTTTCAGATTCTTTCTTATTCTGGGTGGCCGCTGTGTTATTCCTCCATGCTATGTAAGGCATTCTGCTGAAGCTACTCATATACCATTAGACACTGAGTTCAAACTCATTACTGTGAGGGAATTCAGCAGATCCTTTTAGAAGTATCCTGATACAAAATGAGATAGGTCCCAGTAGCTGACCTTCAACATGAGCAGTTTCCCCATTCTGAACTTCCCTGATCTTAAAACCCAGCAAAAGGAACACTGAAAGAACGAGGGAGGGGGAAAGGGTCATAAGTTAATTTATTTGTTTTTCTCAGTGCACCTCTTAAGAATGATCCAATACATCCATAGCATTTAACATAATCCTTTCCTCTCACTACACTCTTAATAGCATCTTGAAAAGCATGCACTGAACATTTGGGGACAGATGCTCATCTGGCATGAATTGATGCACACACATGGAAACCAGTAGAGCAACGATGATTTATATACACTACAAGTTACAACAACTGGTCTTTAACAAAGGGTTTCATAGGTTATGTAACTGGTAATTCCAGTATGGGATTTGTTTTTAATACGATTGACTGTGTCAGGATGAACATGTCTATAACATTAACCTTGAAAAAAATGCCATGCTGTTTAAAAAAAAAGACAGAAATCAACCAAACCCATATTAACAGTGTTCCTAGAACTCACAGCAAAACAAATTCCTCCCTGACTGCCATGTCCAACAGTTTTCCATTTAAACTAGAAGAATGGGACCCATCTTACCAAGTGCAGACATTTAACCCCCTCACCCAAGGCGTCTAAACCATCAAAGAACAGAATAAGACATCAATAGGATGTCATGCATCTCAGCTTCATAGAGATATGTTGGGATCCAGTGGATCCCATCGTAAGATTGGGGATAGTCAGCTAAACTGAGGTGAGGTGAGGCCTCATCCTTGTTCCTGTGGTTGGTTACTTCACAGTGGAGCCAGGCACATAATTTTACTCTATATAAGTTTCACTCCACTGGCTGCAACACGGTTTCTAAGGATAAGGTGTCAATACCATTTTGTAAAGCCAAAGGCATACTTCCTAAATAAATGAATACAGAGAATATTGCTGATAAGTTGCCAATTTGACTGTGTTGCTAGAAAGAAGATTAACTACTGTTTTATGGGAATTATTAAAAAATGAGAACATTGCATGTCATGTCAGTGACTCAGGCCTGATGGCATTTCCATACATAGAGGTTTCTATTTCAGTGATCAGTAGGTCATGTATGGAGACGATACCGCAGGACAATTACTAAGGAGCATGATGGACAAATTCAGTTTTGAAAAAAATAGAAATATTGAGAACCCTGTTTAAGGGTAAGAAAGGGGTGAGTTTTTCTACACAATAGCAAACCTAGACACGATCTCAATCTACAGCTTCATTTGATCTTGGCAACAACCCTCATGAACAGGACTCAGCTAACGTCAGACATCTATGGTGCAGTTGGCGGTCTGTGCTAGTCACCCACCGCTCGCTTCCACAACGGCTTCTAGGATGTGATTCATCTGTCCTAATTCAGCCGGCTGCTTTACAGATAACATGAATAACGCCTAGAAGTGTCCATTTCTCTCCACGACTACAAAAGGAACTCACAGTGACAAGCTGGACGTCAGATGTCTGCACTGAATCAGGTGTACCCCAAAGTAGTGTCTCTACCATTTTCTATCTGAGGTATTCAGCGTGTGGTCCTGAAATAAAGATGGAAATACTTTTTGTGTAGAACAAAGAAGAGACAGAGCCAGAGGAGGAGCTCAGAACTTCACGCTTCACGTGAAGGGCTGTGTCTCAGAGCCTCCCCCGAGGCTCTGTGTTAAGATTGTGTGCAAGCATGATATAAACTGATCTTTGGTTTTACACTGGTCTACCGAGCTACCAGTACCAAAACTTGTCCTGGTGCAGCACTGCTGTGCTGGTTTTAGTTGAGACAGAGTTAATTTTCTTCACAGTAGCTAGTATGAGGCTATGTTTTGTATTTGTGCTGAGAAGATTATTGATAACACTAATGTTTTTAGTTATTGATAAGGAATGTTTATATCAAGTCAAGGACTGGCTTGTTAAGCTTGTCAGCGTGACTGCATGCGGCCTTTCAGAGGTTTGAAATTACTTTTTTGAAGAAATCCTTTTACATGTCAGAAGGTATAGTCTTACCAGCAATTGAGTGAAAACATGCTCTAGAAATAGGAAAATAGAATACATTCCAAAGAAAAAAAAAGCCCAGTCCTCCCACCCCTCCAAACCCCAACACATTAATAAGACCCACACACTGAGTTTGGGCATAATCTGATATTTCAGGCTGACTGTGACATTGATTGTGTCCAGCAAGAATCCTCTTTCCACTGCTTATCACATTTACAACTCTGTCAAAGCATTTAATACAGTGTTTCTCATTTGCAAAGTGAGCTACTCCTCTCCTTCCAAGCTCCTCCCCACCCCTGGCCAGTAGTGAAAGGAACTGAGATGTGGAAAAGACAAGGATGTGTAACCGTGGGCAACTGGAGTTGTGGGCACGTCCCAGGCTCACTGGAAAGAGTAGGCAGAGCTGGAGGAGAGCAGTGATGAAGCTAATCTCAGAGCTATGATTCGTTTGGAATTGCAGTGCATTTGTTTAACATTCAGCTTATGTTTGACTTGTATTTATTGATGTTTGTATTAAATCAAGTATCTTTTCTGCACTCGTGTTATATCAACAAAGCTATATAAAGCATTTGACATGCTTACGAAAATTCTTCATATGCTACTATTTATCATCTTAAAATCAGTAAACAGATCAGAAAAACAAACTGATTTTCAGGTGCACTATGGAGTTGCAGCAGTGTTATTGCTGTATACATTCCTCATTTCCAGGGAAATGTAAAATCAGGAGAAAAAATTAAATTGTATTTTCCCAACCTTGCACCTTCTAGATAAGATCCCATGGCCACGTACAGAATTATATACAACTCGTAGTGAATATGCGTGGCAGAATCAACCTGGGATACGTAAAGGAAAACGACAGAAGCGTTGGTGCTACCTGAAGTGTTTAACAATGATTTTCTGTTTGAGAGACTTAGATGTACAAAAATCCCAAGTAATAATTAACTTAGACACATTCCTTACTGCCTTGAACAAACAGAAACTGACACCCCACAGTAAGTGAGCCAGGTTTTTGACCCAAGAAGACAGGTCCCACCAGGAGATTTATATCCACCCCAACACATTTTGGCACAAAGTTGCCTGGACTAGGAAAACCAGATTATGATCAAGGTTAAGCAGCTCACAGATGGTTTCCCAATGACTGACAAGGCAGTCTTGTCCAAAATAAAGCTGGGGACAATCACTCTGTCTTTTTCAGCAGCTGCTAGCTCCTTACAGTGGGTAACATGCTGTGGCATCTGAAATGTGTATCCAGAGCTGTGTCATGGAGGAGGCTACTGTCCAATTCTCATGTGCTGCAGGTCCGTCACATCGGCTCACACCTTGTTTGCTGTGCATGGAACCCGAGCACGGACGTTACATCAGCAGCGACAGCCAGCATTCCTCTTTTGAAAATAGCTACCAACAATCCAGTCAATGTGTGAACACTTGTTACAAATGGTAATGAGGCTAAAGGTGATACACATAGAAATTATTCTTTGGAGTTCTAGTAACCCAACAAACCATAATTAAAGATCACCTGATCCAGACATAGCAGTACCCTGAGCTTATTTATTTATGATTATACCTAATTTCAATCAAGGACTTCCAATGAGCCATATTCATCACTCTCATTCAGATGTCAGAATAATGACTACTGTGGAAGTTATATGGCATTCAAAAATTATGTTCTTAAACTCATGCATAATCAGATTGATGTAATTTAGCACTGGCCATCTGTCTGCCAGGAAAAGGCATATATCTATTTTGTAAATATGGTGGGGTTTGTAGTAACTAAGATATCCAGATGAGTGATGTCCTCCCAGCTGGATGGGAGATTCCAAAAGCACCATTAAGTAACAAAAGGGAAACCATATCAGACAAAGATAAACATGAAGGCAGGCAGTGATGGGTTGAACAATTGCACAAATTAAATTACTGATAAGTGTTTGTGAAAAGTGCCATAGGACAATTCACTTGAAACCAAAAACTGAGCAAGGTGAAGGAGAAACTTCACTCCCAAGTCAGTCTCAGCTACGGGGAAGACAAATTTCAGGACAGATTTGTTAACAGACACACTTCCTGTGCTAGAATTCTGTGTAGGGTATTATTTTGGCAGTTGGTCTGACGGGTCAGTCTACTAACCAGAAAATATTTTGAAGTCAAACAGAAATCACCAGCAGCAGAATACATCTTAGACAAGTATTCAAGCATCTGCTTTTTAACAGAGTGTCTAATTTCTCACGACCTTTATTTTAATACCATTTTTGCTTCTTACACACTTTTTTTTAGTATAAAGGCCATGACGGAAAATGCCACCCCATCTTCATGAAGGAGGTGATCCTAAGTATGGGTGGTAGGCTCACTGACCATTCTCAAGGCCATATACAAGGATACTGAGAGCCCAACAGGCACTCCTTCACCAGGTCATGCGGCTGCCCAGGGACCTGGTGGCACAGGGGACACACAGACTCAGAGAATCACAGAATGGTTTGGGATGGAAGGAACCATAAAGACCATCCAACCCCCCTGCCATGGGCAGGGACACCTTCCACTAGACCAGGTTGCTCAAAGCCTCATCCAGCCTGGCCTTGAACACTTCCAGGGATGAGGCATCCACAGCTTCTCTGGGCAACCTGTTCCAGTGCCTCACCACCCTCTCCGAGAAGAATTTCTTCCTGATATCTAATCTAAACCTCCCCACTTTCAATTTAAACCCATTGCCCCTTGTCCTGTCACTACAGGCCCCTTGTAAAAACATACCAGCCACAAACTGGTCTTCACTGGCCAATCAATTCTGCTTCTTCCACAGAGTTTTTTGGTCAGTACCTCAGACACAAGGAGTCCTCCAAATGCAAAGATTCTCCAATCTAACAAAGTATGGCAGAGGACAAGAGATTAATTTCTCACTTCATCTCCTCCCTCTCTTTCCCATCCCACAGCAATCGAGAGCCGGTGTCAGCATTTTCTCT
This sequence comes from Eurypyga helias, assembly GCF_000690775.1. Lineage (NCBI taxonomy): Eukaryota > Metazoa > Chordata > Aves > Eurypygiformes > Eurypygidae > Eurypyga > Eurypyga helias. Next base: position 48,253 of record NW_010244092.1, read on the forward strand.
CATGCACCTGTATGTGACAACACCTTCTGTAGAGGAAGGAGGAGACCTTTTTTACAGGTTTCTCTTCTCTAATGCTTTAACCCCTGAGTAGAGCATTTTCATATCAGCACAGTTGGGTTGGTTACTATTTTAGGTAACCACACAAGCGCACGCTCATTAGCTGGGCCATCTCCCACTAGCACTAAAAGCCCTCAGCTGCACACCTCCTTCTCCCACTCATTCCTGCGTTTGCCTGGGAAGCTATTCAGGCAAAATAGCAGCTGAAACATAATCTTCTTTCAAATTACTAACAACTGTGTGTACCATGGGAGATGTACTATTGTAAATCTATGTGAACACTGACCTCAATGCTCTTTAGCATAAGTAAAGCTCACTTGCCAGACCTCATCTCTATAAATATTGGTTTTTCCTTCGTCTAAGCAAGAAAATGTTTTAGCTTTTTTAAAACTGGGATTCACAACGGTACAAGGACTTTCTTATCTTTGAATCACTGCCTATCACTCTGTTAAACCACAAAGTATCTCCCTTTCCTTTCTGCTGATAGGGCTGATTTTCGAAAGCAGTTAACAGTTTGAGGAGATTTAATGTGGTGTGCAGGAAAGAAGTCTCCATTACAAAATTTCTGCAGTGCTTCCTTCCAAAAATCATTCCCACTGAAACAGCTGGCTTTGGGCACCTTAGATGTGAGAAGCTTGGAATTACAGATTTTGCTGAAATTGTGGACTTTCTCTATTATTATTATTGTGAGAAATTACTGTGAATTATTGTGGAGAAAAGCTACTCTGAGGCTGTGGGTCTCCACTAAAAATTGTACCCATGCTTGATCTCAGCATCTCTTTTTTTTTTTTTTCTATATATTCAGTTTATGTGCAACCTAGTTTTCTCCACTGAAGGTTGTGAATAACAGATGTAACCTCATTGTCCTTACTGACTTCACTGAGCTATAACTGAACACTGCTTTTGGTATGCTTTCAGCAGTGTTGCTTGTATACTGCAAGTCATCTAAGTACTAATATTGAATTTCTTCCATCAAATACTATCCCCTAGGGGCAAAACCAAACCAGAAATAATTAAATTCATCTAGTAAACCACGGGCTCATTTGAATAACATTGCCTTCTCTTAATGCTGTGTGTACATACAGTAAGCATAGATCATTACAGCCTGGCATCAGCTCGAATGCCTGTGAAGCCAAGATTCTCTGTTTTGGCTTCACAAGTAACGAGTGCTTTGAACGGGAGAGAGAAGAAATACGAGTTTCTTTATATTTTCCCCAAGTAGAAATGCTACGTATTCTATTGCCAGGTTTTTCACACAGCGCTCTGCTTTCTTTTTGAACTCCTTTTATATTGCACTAGTGATTTTTTTATTGCTTCCAATCTGTCAAAATGAAATGACAGTAGTCTTATGTCAAACCAGTTATACATCTGATTGAAATCCCTTCACATTTCACCTGAAGCTCATTATTTTTCTCGTTTCTGTGCTGTTCACAGGATGAACCAGTTCACAGTTCATGCCTTCGCTGGGATCACTCATATCTGTTGTGTGCCTCAGAGGTACAAGCACTGACCAACAGTCTGTGGGATTCCACTTAATATTTCTATTCAGTATGACACAGCTTCCTGTATGAATGCTTCCCATTCGCTAAGTTGTTCATCTTCCTATTTAATTTGTTACACTGCATTCCTCCTAGCACATATGGAAAGGTAGGCAATCAAGTGGCATTTATCAAGGGCCTTGATGAAATTTAAGTCTGTACACAAAGCTCAGTGATGAATGCCTCCTCTTCTATATTCCTTCAGCTCTTGACATAGAAAAATTTTTGCAGTCAGATTTGAGGAAAAAAAATCATATGTGCTTGAATATTGCAAAGTGAAATGTTTTATGTTTTAAAATTCTCTTTTTCAGCTGTGCTACATTGTATTTTGCATACAAATAAAAATAATGAAGAGTTACATATTACACCTTGAATAACAAAGATGACTGTCAAATAATTAAAATAAAAGGCTCCATAAATCACTTTACTGAACAACTCTGTATTGGAAACTGGGTGAGATGAAGGAGAATAGTGCTTACTGAATCAGAGCAATGGGAGCCTTGATTTCCAGTCACACCTCTGCGCAAGCGCTTCAGTACATAGCTGTAAAACTCCCAACTTCAGTGTGTTTCAGTTTGTTTCTCCACAAAACGGAAACACATACTCACCCACCAAATCTCACAAAGGTAATATATATAAAGATTTCCTTCAAGGAATTTTGTCAAAAGACACCAAGTAAGTGGTCAGGATCATTATTTTTATCTTAATTAAAATTCTCCATATCAAGACAAGACAATGCAGCTTTTGACTTACATGTCACTCAGCGTATTTCACATTTTCCATTTGGCTATGTGTGCTTTGCATGGAATGTGAGTCTCCCTCAGTGATCAACTTGGTTGTTTCCCTGAAAGGTGGTGGGAGTGCTGCATACAACTACATGCCTCTTGTTCTAGTTGGGAGAAGTGTTACAGGAAGAAGAACGACGGTTACCCTTTACTGGAGACCTGAAAGCGTTTTGGGTGGCACTAGTGTAACATAAAAGCACAATTAATGAATGTCACTGACAATTATAAAGGCTTCACAAGGACATGAACATTCACTGCCTCATCATGAAACAAAGAGCAATCGTCAAAGAAAGAGACACATTCTTATTCATAACAGTAGTCTTAGTTTATGGCACTTCATTTGTATAGCTATTTATTTTTAACAGCTGGTGAGCAAATGACTTTACTGTAATGTTGAATTCCTTTCACTTGCCAAATGTATTTTTCCACAGAGGTCTGATCCAAAGTCAAATCAAAGTCAGTCTGCATCAGTTTACAAATGAGCATTCTCTTCTACGATAATCCAAGGTCGTATTGACCAGACTCCTACTGATGGCAACGCTGAACGTATGGTCCCATTTGGTTGTAAAGACAACCAACCAAAGCTGCTAGATGGCTAGAAATTTGGTGGAAGCTTGTATCCTAGAGCTGCTAATACTTCGGAGGTTAGACCTACATTAGTATTTTTAAGAAAGTGTCCATGTGCAATATGATGCCTCTAGTATGCAAAAACATCAGTGGAACATAAGCTACTTTTATGATGTGAAATAAATGTTACATGGAAGAATGAAAATATTCTCAACTTTCACAGTGATGATTTTACAAATCATTCTGTGGAATCTTTACTTAAGTCTTACTTGCTAGAGCAAACTATATAAATTGCTAGTGTATTATTCCAATGACACAGAATTGGTTAAAAAACTGTTGGAGAATTACTTATAAAATTTTATGTCCACATCATCAGCGATCTTAAAACTTCAAAATGTTGAACTGTATGAGAAACTTTTTTCTGGACATTCCAATCTACTTGTCCTTAGCTTTCCAAAGAGTATTCAGAAAGGAAGTGTACCCAAAAGCCAGATCCGTGTCTCCCCTGCACTGTCATGATGGATTTCTCCCTGAGGCAGGGTGCTAATGCCGTCAGCCCTCATCATGGCAGTGGCTGAACAAGAGTGTGTCTGCACACTCCTCCTCACTGAACTGCTGCTTGTTGCAGAACTGCTGCGGCAGGGAAGTAGCATATCTCTAAATTAGTTTGTACATACCCTACCTACCTTCTTTGCCTGACCACAGTTCCCTCTCCTTTGCAAGCCAGCACTTTGTTCTTCTGTATTCCTTATTTCTTAATTAACATTGATTTTCTTTTGGTGGTATACTTTCTGTATTTTGGGTGTCTTACTTCTCTGCCTTTGATAAGTGGCAGATATACCAGCTAGCCCTCCCGAGAGTCAGTGGAGGAATGTAGGATCTCCTAATTTGCAGTAACGGATGTATCCGTACTGTGCATACAGGGAGTCATAGGGCTGTTCAGCTTACCTGCTGCTGAGCCAGCAAGCCTCTAAGCCTGACCTCCAGCATGGTCAGAGCCACACACTGAGGATGCTGCAGTAAAACGATTACCATGTTCCCTGGTGTGTTCAGACAGGATGTCTGTGGGCAATCTGCAACCTGCCAAGCTGGTAAGAGATGGATTGGAAGCAGATATTATATGTTGGCTGTTGTTCGTGAGATCATTCCACCACAGAGAAGGACAGTATTTCTTTCTCTGCAAAAGATGTTATCTCCCTCCTCTGTTCCTCTGCTTCACATCTGCGGGTTGTTAAGAGGTCTTGTGAAGAGATATAAATCTTCCTCTAAGCATGTGTCAAGATCTGTTGTCGCATGAGGAACTCTCCTGCTTGCTTCACGTTCCTCAAGTAGCGTGGCGATTAGGAGGAGATGTGTCTGTGTCCAAGGAAAATGTTAACACTCCAGCTTATGTTCATCACAGTTGATGACAAAAATGAGAATCACAGTTGAAACGCCAAAGTAGAAATTGTTAATTTTATGGGAAACATTCAAGGCCTCTTATCACTCCTACTGGAAAACTTTGCTACCCAAGGTGAGATGAATGTGCAGAGACAACTGATTATTGGCAGTAACACCCTAAAAGACAGGCAGCCAGACAGGTAGGCAATAAACAGGCACTACCTGTTGGACATCACATTTCCTAATTCCTTCTAGACCTTAATTTCAGCTACAAAGGAGTGAGCCACGCAACAGCTTCTGGGGTACAAATGCTGCCTCCCCGTAAGATCATCCTGGCGCCCAAGATGGCAATCCCCTATTAGAGTTCGTCCTTGAGATATGTGCCAACTCTCCTTCTCAGCCTCTAACACTTCTTCCCATCCCTCATGCTATTCAGCTAAAGTCTACTTACTTGTAGTAGTAACTGATGCCAAAACTCATAACAGCCAAAAAAATTTCCTTTTAATAGCTCTAATAGCTTGCACTGCTTTGCTGGCTGTAAGTGGAACTGATACATGATAAGGCTGGTAAAATTTTCTACAGATACTACCTTCTGACAAAAAATGGTATTTGTTACTGAACAGAAATGGAGGGCCAAAAGCGTTTGCTTTTGCCACCAAAAAAAGAAAAAAAAAGTGGGGGGTGTCTTAGTTTTATTTAAAAACTACATACTAGTACTGAACATTATTGATTTTAGGCTGAAAACCAAAATACTTTGGACAAAGGCCAGAACATTTCAGCTGAGAACTAGCTAATGCTTCCTCACTGTGGTTAGCAGATGTGACTGGATCCACACAGGGAGTGAATTTGTTCAGCAAAACTTGACATTTTTTCGCAGTCACATTTCAAACAGAAAAAAAAAACCTTTGAAAACTCAGTGATAAATTAAAAGGAAATCATCCTTCATTTGCAGAGGAAGGCCAGGTTAGTACACATTGGCTGGAACAGGTAATGAAGCTCTTTGCAGGCTTTCCCTGCTCATTCTGCTCCCTGCTGCACGCAGTCTGTCAGTCTCACCGCGGGAGAGAGCGGTCAGACCTGTTGGATAATGAGCATGCAAAAAGCTGTCGCTTCAAATCTTTTTTAAAAGTGTGTTAGCTTTTATAAGCTGCCCCCCCGCACCTGACAGGGGAATACATTTGGTAAGGCCCAAGCCTTGGCAAAATATCGTGATTCCCTGTGCTTGTGACACTCGATTATTTACAGTTTTATTGTGGCAGTCTACAAAGAGCTCAGAAAACCTTTCCACTTAATGTGTCCTTCAAGATGGCAGCCAGAGGAGTTTTTAAAAATTCAGGAGGTACTTAAAATTACAATCATTCAGTGTAGCTTATATTGCTCTCCTCGTTGCGCCGGTTGAAATAAAAAACGGTGTGTTTGTTGTTACCTCAGACCCAGGCATTTTTAAGCTGTGTGCATGCAATTCATTGGGGTTAATTGCTGTATCTGTGCCGCCAGCCGGGGAGACTTTTGTGCTTTGCATACAGAATGCTTTGGCCATCTCCTGACTCCACATCTTGAAAAGTCCCAAGTATGCCCAAGTCCTGACCCCGTCCTGTGCAACGGAAACATGGCCATGTAGGCCAGCAACAAGTGTTGCCTGTTTGGCTGATGGAGGAATGGTGTGGCGTAGCATGGCATAGCATGGCATGGTGTGGTATTGCCATGGCGTGCCGTGGCGTGCCGTGGCAGAGAAGTCTAGCTGCAGTCATTTCTGAGTGGTGCTACTCTGTGGAGACGCATCTGCTGTCATTTATTTTACTTTACTGCTTGGGAAGAAAGTCATCCTTTGTTTCCTCTCTTCATCCTTTATTCCTCACCTCTCCACATGGCAAACAGTACCAGAGATTCATTTTGCAACAGCAAGGAATGTCTATTCCTGTGGGGCTGGATTTGCGGATGCAGCTCAAGCTCTGTGTGTCGCTGGGCCAGGGGAGCTTGACACTGGGGCGGCAAATCTCCTGCCAGAGCTGGGTCGCCATGTATCATTGCCAGTGAACAAAAAGCATTTTGGAATCACAGGGTAGAAGTGAAACCACTTTTCTCATTAGAGATTGATGTCCTTGGATGGCCCAGAACCCTGCAGCTGCCCAGCAACACTGTGTAGCTGTTGCAAGTGCTCCAGAGAATATTAATCCAGCCGGTTTACATGTGCTTATTTAGCAATATCAGTAACATTGATGTTACCGAGAACCCTACGTAAAAGGTTGGTAAAGGAGCAGAAATGTAACCCTTATTCTAAAAAAAGTTCCTTTGCTCAGGGCAAAGGGAGCTACGGGACTGTATATGGGTTCGTTACAGTCAGGTCCTAAATCTCTCCCCTACTACAGCTGTGGCACTGGAGCAACGTCAGGGATGTTTCTGGGCTCGCACTGGGGTGCATGGTCCTTGGGGGACCACTGCCAGCTGCCAGGTGCTGGAGGGCTGAATGGGCCTCATCCTGGACCTTTCCAGAGCTCATTCGGAATCTGACATGTTCTTCCCTCTTCGAGAGCCGCACAAGAGGCAGCCCAGCAGACCTCCCCTCTTTCACTTTTAAAAGCAGCTCAAAGCCTATTTTCACAGCTACAAGGTACTCGCAAGTGAATCCCACCAGTGTCTCAACCTCAACAGCTCCGGCACAGGATTAGCTGCTGCCATGGCACCGGAGTCGGGAAGGAGGTGGGTACAGCATGGTCGAGGCAGAGGACCCAGCCTTGAAATTCTGAGAGATTGTAATCCCAATCCCAGCAGTTTAGAAAGTCTGTTGAAAGATCCAGTTTATTGCTTGACAAAACATCCAGGTTTTGCCAAGCAATGAAATTCACCCAGTCTGGACTGATGCTCACCAAGCCTCGAAAGACTTAAAGCACAACAATCTTTGAAACAGACTGTAAAACCTTCTAATTTCCTTTTATTTTACTCTGGGAAATGGATTTAGAATGAACCAGATCCCTCTCAACTAACCCACACACTGTGTGGCTGCTGAGCACAGGGAGCTGCTCCATTACTGGTCTAGTGTAATGGCAATCAAGGGAATCCCCTCCACCCCCACTGCCTGCTCCTTCACGCCGCACCGCGAGGACAGCTGTATTCCAGCTTACCTCATCAGCTCTCACTATCCGTGCCTTAGGGCTTTGTTTTGCCACCAGAATCAGGTAGCTGCTTTTTTTGCCCTCCTTATGACCATAAGACATTAAGAACTCATGCATTTTCCTAATTACACCATTTCATTTTTAAACTTTCTACCGTTGTTTTAAAACTGCCCGCTCTCTTCCAGCATTTAAAATTACATCAAAGAAATATGTTTGCTGCTCCTTTCCACAATTCTTAAATATTGATTATTTTTAATGAGCTTCGCTGTAAAGCACCCTTGTGACTCTTACCAAGGACAACGTATAAATGCATGGCTGTGGTGATGTTGATCCAGCAAAAATGTTTTCAGCACTTTAAAGCCTGTAGTTCTGGCATGCTCTGGAAAAAAAAGCAGGGTTTTATTACAAACTTTCTCTCTCATACAACATGCTGTAGTTGTAGTAGGCTTAACATCATGGCTTATTTTTTTATTTGAAGCCACAAGCAGGACCTGGAAGTACAGGACTGACAGGACAAGGGTTAACGTGTTTAAATTGCAAGCGAGCAGGTTTAGGTTAGATATTAGGGAAAAGTTCTACACGGAGAGGGTGGCACTGGAACAGGTTGCCCAGAGAAGCTGTGGATGCCCCATCCCTGGAAGTGTTCAAGGCCAGGATGGATGAGGCTTTGAGCAACCTGGTCTAGTGGAAGGTGTCCCTGCCCATGGCAGGGGGGTTGGAACTGGATGGTCTTTAAGGTCCCTTCCAACCCAAATCATTCTATGATTCTATGATTCTATGATTTGGGATGGTTGAATGTTTTCTTATCAAAGAACTGTTTTATTTGTGTAGAACTATAATCTTTTCGGTAACAGGCCAAAGGAGCTCAGTGTGCAATAATGGTTCTGGCGTGTTTTCAGTGATCATGGCACAATTTTTTTCACTTCTCATTATGAAGGAATATATTCTAGTGGGTAAGGAGTGTTCATTATTTTAGGCTTGACTCAGTAGAAATATATATTAAAAAAAGAAATGTAACTAGCTTCAGCCCACACAAAGCCATGAAGCCAGATGTCTTTTTTTTGCCTCAAATTCAAGTAGATCCTTTATAAACTGATGTGGAAAAAAAGCAGAAAGCGAAGTTTTAATTATATGCTACAATCAAGAAGGCATTTTACATCCCAATTGGCAAAGCTCTTACTGTGTATTTTAAGCAAGATGAAGATGACAGAAGAAAGCAGAGAAAAAACCAACTTCTATACCAGTTCTCAGGTGCAGGGAACAGCTTGATCTTATTTATTGTATAGTTTTGGCAACTTCTGATATTTAGAGCCTGTCTTGTAACATCCAGGAAGAAACACTAAGAAGTCCTAACCATATTAGAATGAATTATAAATTAGTTTCCTGGAGTCATAGCTGTGGCTCCTAGAGGGATGTTAACATATATGCTATTTTTTTGGCACCCAATGAGGCTCTGTTAGATCTTTCATCATTAATCTTCACAAAATGAATGAGGGTTAGGGGGAAGGGGAAATGCTTTCAGTGTTTCCTTTGCAACTTCATGCTATTTTACTAGGAACAAATAAAATATTAGGTTTTTTTTCCTAATCAATTTGTTTTGGCAACTGCCAGACTTATCTAACAGCTTTTTTAATGTACCAAAACTGCAAAGTGGCAGGATCCAGGATTAATGCTCAACCCTCATAAAAATTGCATTTGTAGATACATACTATTTGACTTCCCTCCCCTCCTAAACAGAAGACTGATCTAAATAATCAGTTCTTATGCTTCAGTAGGCTTACCGTGCAAATTTAACGTCCTGTTCTTGATTAGAAAATAGGATTTAGTAACAAGTTTTTTAAACAGTGCTGCCTTTAGCTTTTGGCCAGTAGGTTTCACACAAAGTCATTCTCTCCTCATTTCTGTAAGTTTTGCTGAACGTAGAATGAGCAATAAACATAATCATAACTATTATCTTTACGTATAAACAGTTTGCAATATTGGGTACTAAAAAATGCTGGAGAGTTTGCTTGACACATCTAGTAATTGGCAATGTAACTGCAAAACATTAAACCTGAAGTTTCCTGCTTTGGTAAAAGCCTGGAGTAAAAAGGGTAATAGTGCTTTTGAGGATGCGAATAATCTCTGAGGAGTGGAGCTGTTAAGGTTTTCCAGCCTGCACTAGTAAATAGCACTACCTCTTTATTGTATGCAGTTAATGAAGTGTAATGATTGCATAGTTACACACCGGAAGAGGAATCATAATTACTATTGTTAACTATAACAAAATTTCACTCCTGTAGTATGGAGTGCTGGGTATTTGTTAGCTACTGGTCGGCGCTTTAACTGATTTTAAATGGCTGGAACAAACTGAGCCATTTGAATTCAGGTTTCAAATTTTCAGTCAGTATTCTTAATTCTCCATAACTGCTGAATACCCAGGACTTGTTGCTTAATTTGATTTAACACTAAAATTGTTAGTGTTTCTTTAAACATAACCTTACCTGTCCTCCTGTCGAAGTTAAGGACCTTCAGGCACAGGGACTCATTTGTCCTTGTCTTCCCTCTCACTGACCCAGCCTCATCCTGCCATTTGGGGATGCCAGACCTTGAAGTACAGCTGCCTGAAGTCCCAGTGCCAACACTAACTGCTAAATATTGCTAAGAGCTTATGTCCGCCTCAGAGATCTAGCTTCATGGATACTGTCATCTATTACTTTACAGTTTAAGAAACACTTTGACAAGTAAGGAAAACAGATTTTTTTTTTTTTTTTTTTTAAAGAGAAATGTCTAAACCAGGGACATTCCTGCCACACACAAAACTGAGATTTAGAAAATTAGACAAAAAATTAAGCAATGTGCATGGACAAACCCTTTTCTTAATACCTGCTAAAATCCAAAATACTGTCGGACTAACAACTCCTAAGGGTATCACCACCCTCTCACTGTTCCTGTTGGAATACTCTGGTGGCCAGACATGGTGACTTCTTTTCGCATGAAGCGGTATGCTTTCTATCACAAACCTCAATTACTAATAAAACTGGGCTTTGTCCCAGAGAGCAGTATCATTTCATTGCTATATATTTTTGTGAATGAGTTACTAAATCTGAAGAACTCCATAATGTTCAACTGGCAAAAAAATGAGGATTAACCATATGTCTAGAAAACATTACCCAAACAGTTGAGGGATCCTCCGTGCGCTGGAAAATGTTTTCACGTTCTCTATTAAAGAGTATTTTTCATGCAACTGTTGTGTGTGGGGAGACTTTCATACCTGCATTCAGAAAAGCTGGCCTAATTTTACCTGTCTGCGATATCGGTGTCCCCAGGTCCATGCTGCTTGTCTAAGGGCCAAATACATGCAATGGAGACATAGTTCCCAGGGTCAGTGCTATCTGAATTTGCCTTACCCGCTGAATCGCCCGCTAAATCTCCGCTGACACTAATGGGAGCTGAGACATCTGTACAAGTCATAGCACATCTAGATGCTGGAATTACAAAATGTAGTGGGAGATAAGTGACAAACGTAAGACTCAAACAGCAAACCTCAGCCCAAATGTTCTTCAGCTTTGACGGTTTGCATCCCTCCTTCACCAAATACCAGCATGCAGTTCCCTTCAAAACAATAAGGCTTGGAACACTTTCTAAGGAGCTGCAACATTGTGCTTCAGAAGCCAAATATCTAGTTAGCTGTGAGTCACATCCCATCTATTGATCCCATGCCATCTGGAAGCGCAAGCTCAAATAGCTACCATCACCCCTTGTGTAACTTTGATAAAGCCAAACTTTCACGGTATTTCAGGTCTGTGAAAGTGTTGCTGGGAAGAATACTGGAACGTGGGGTACAGAAAAAAATACGAATTTGTTATGCCAGTGGACAAAATTTTACCGGGGCAGAATAAGCCCCCTTAAGATAATACATGATGAAAGTAAAAGAAAAAGGGGTCAAGAACAGTCAATAGCTGGAACAGAGGATTAGGCATAGAGCCATTCTGGTGGATTTGGGCCAGATATAGCCTGAGGCTGTACTTAAGCCGCTCTGAGTTGGAATGTTTAGATGTTAGTTTGAATGGTTATAAAAGTTTAATTAATGTCTGAGGGGCTTGGGGAGACAGATGAGCAGAGAATTAACATCCAAAAACTGCTTCCTATAATGAAACCTTATCAGTTTCTCATAAAACTTACAAAAGCAGAGACAAATCTATGAAAAGGTTTTTTTCTTTTGTTAATATACAGCCTTTGAAGAATTACTTCATAAGGCTCAAAATTCTTACTATAACTGTAATAGTTATTCCATAGCTGCATCTATTTCCTTTCCAAATAAGGACATTTATTTACAAATATCTTCAACTTTAAAATGCTGTGAGCAGGAAGACAAAGAAAATCTTTACAGGTGTGGTTTTGTTACACAGAAGACTGAGCGTGCCTCTCTCTGACTCTACATAACTCAGTGGCCAAACTCAGTAGAAAAACAACTGAAGAATGCGAGGACATATTTTGTAGTGGCACAAAAAATTATATCGATGTCTCAGTGCTTCAGACATCTATTGATCACCCTCTGAGGTCAGGGAGTTTTCCCCCACAGCGTAGTGTTGCGTAGCTGACTGCGCGTGGCATTTATATCTTCCTGCTGCAGCAGTCAGCACTAATTAGTACTAGATATGTGATATTGCACCCTTGGGTCATTAGCATGTTTTGGGACTAAATATTTCATTTGCATTGTTATATAGGGTATTATGAATTCATTCAGTACACGATATAATACCTGAAAACCTACCCACATATGCATGACAAATGCAACCCATTACTTGTGCACATCCTCTTCTTGGGTCTTGAGGCAGACTTCTACTGAACCTCTTTCCTTCTGCAAGCTGGCTTACTTCCACGGCAACTTCGTAAATTAATCCACCTGTCCCTCACCTTTGGTCAGACCCTGTTAGCATGGTGGTCCAGGCTCTCTTTTTCCTTCCAAAGGAGAAAGTTCCCTTTGCTACACAAAATAATACTTAACAACTTTAAACAAAATAATCAGGGCAGGGAATACTCCATCCAGCCCTGATGAGTTCATAAGATTGGCTGGGCATTTTGCCCTTCATGTTGGCTAGAAGTGGGAGTGCTATGCTACTGGAAAGTGGAGATTTACTGTTTTCCAGAGTATTCATAGGTACTTATTTTACTTCTTCATCTGTCCCCCAGGACTCCCTGTAGGTAGCTGGCTGGTTGACTTAGCACAGCTCCTGTTGAGGTGATTATTTAATGTTGTGAGAATGTATTTGTTGTGTCGTTAATGATAGTAGAAACGTAGAGCCTTGGATGGATGTCTCTTTTTTTCCTTCCTTAAATCTAAATAAATACATGAAAATCAACCTATTTTTCTTCCTTATTCTTCTCAGTTGCTAATAGTGACTGGAACCCAGGGAACTTAATGGGACTTCCATACTTGAAGGCATATTTTTTCACCTGTGCTAAATCTTTGTGTGTTTTCTTTCTGGGGCAGAACTGCAGGCTCAATTTAGATAGATTCAATTGGAAGCCATGTTTGAAAAATCAAACCCACATTTTTTTCTCTAAAATGCCTGCAAAGAGACACATTTCAATGACCAGCATTTTGGAACAAGCTTACTTAGATATTGGATACTCAGGTTATTTTCCAAACGTCTGAATGAGAGTGGCCTGATTTTCACAAATGTTAGTCATCTACTGTACCCAGTGGAATTCACTGGCGTTGTGAATTTTTCTGCAAATCAGAGAATCAGTTCTTTACACATAAGAAACAAGTATTTGGCTTTTGTGGATGTGGATTTTGTTATCAAGATTATAGATCTGCAGTTCTAAGATCGTTTGGTTTGTGACTTGTAATGAAGAAAGAAATCAAGAGAGCATTACTGAACTGCTGTGGCAATGGGTGTATTACGGTGTGATAGCACAACACTAGCTGCTGATCCCTGTAAAAATAAGTTTATATGCAAATACCTGTATGTCAGCACATATGTAAAGTAACTTTGGGTTGCAGCTAACCTGGAAAACAAAATTCATAACAGCCACTTTCATTAATCTTTCCACATCGGCAACTGGAGCATTCCTTGAGCTATGCAAAACTGAAAGGAAGTTTCTGTCATCTCCGTGTTTGGCATGAGAAGCTCCAGTCCTCCGAATTTCACGAGGTTCAGCTTTTCAAACGTAGCTCGTTCAGAATAGAATCCATGATTAATAAGGATTGGTCGCTGTTCACAGAATATTTATGAGAATCAAAATATAAGTTTGATTTTTTTCCCATCCAATTGTTTGGGGGTCTCTTCTGTTCTTAATTAGAAGTTCAGGCATAAATAGAGGCATCTCCTACAGACTTTAGAATGAGATTAGAAAGAACCTAGCCTATAAAACAAGAAAAATAAGGAATGAAAGTTCACAACTTCTGAAGTACGGGCACTGCATTATGGATGTTCAGTTCCTAAATGGGAACACCACCAGTGGCAGTGTAGCATTTCAGAAATCCCCTTCCCCGTGTGGAGCAGTGGAGTCTACGTGGCAACGGGAGTGTTGAAAGTATCTTCTTGGGGCCAGCTCCAGCTCCTTTATCAAATAATTACTTTTGGTCATTGGGTTTTTTTAATACTGCTGCTCCTTTTGATGACCTTTTCATGTCTTACCTTCTCCTTATCTATGCAGAGATAATTTTCAGGAGGATTAAAGAGACACTGCCTGCAAGAATATTTTAGTACCCTTCAGCTGTTTCCTCTGTGGGAAGAGTGACCAGGAGTTCCATTTGCGGGACCTTTGCTTTAACTGGACCTGGAGGCAGCAGGGCTATAAATCACTCGCTCCTTATCTCTGTCCAAGACACGGCTACATTGCTCATTACAAATTCTGCCAACATCATTAAAGAACTTAACGGGGAAACAACACTTCATACTTGCCTCTGAGGCAAAAAAAGTAAAACATCTACTCATTTCTAATGTCTACTGATATCTTTACAATGAACCAATTCATTATTAATGATATTATATTTATACCAATTCAATGGAAATCAATTCATTAGACTGAGAAGTTTTGCTGCATGACCATCCCTACTCATTAATTCATCAGGTTTTGTCACTAATTGCACTAGGAGCATGCCCTAAAGAGAATTATGTATAAACCCTGGCCATTACAGCCTACAGATTAAACTGAAGAAGAATGGAATCTCTCCAGAACTACTAAATTCTATCTCAGGTTTCGTCTGTATCAGCTCGAGGGAACTTTTTGTCTGTTCCCTTTACACCAGTAGCTGCAGAAGTGGTAAAAATGCCTTTTAGTCTGAAGGACCCCTAAATGCTTTACAATCAGAAATCACTTCAACACGTCCTGAAGTGCAGCCTCCTTTGTCTGGAGATGGAGCAGCTGCTCAGCTGTGCACATCAGCAGCAGCACGCAGCAATTTCAAAGTGAACAATATCAATTCTGACGGGAACCACAGGGACACATTTTGGCCAAACTAATGTGTTTGCCCAAATGCACTTGTGCCCAGAGTACCGTCCCCTGCCAAACCCTCACAAAGAACTGCCAACAGATAATTGATTGCTACCTTTCTTCTTTTTTATGTTTTCTTCCGAAATAGAAGGGGGCTACAGTCGCAGTGTGCTGCAGCAGAGATGCTCCCACTGCTTCATGTCTTGCTTAAAGGGGAGCTCTACAAAGGGTCCATCGAGATCCCTCTTCATCAAAAGCATGTGGGCGTGCAATTCACATCACATATGGGGTGCAGGTGCAGTTGGCCAGACCTCTGAATAGCCAGGTAGGGCAGAGAGAGCACACCAGCCTTGCAGACTTCTGCAGAAAGGCCCCAAAGTCAAACGCACTGCTCTAATCCTCCTCCAAAACAGAGGTGAGAGAAGCCATCTCTGGCCAACTGTGCCATCCTGGGGCTAGCGAATCAATAAGACACTCATAAGCCTTCAGCACAGCAGGCGATGCAGAATGCATGTTTAAACCTCCTGCCCTCCAAGTTCACGGCTCACAAGCACACTGCCGCGGGAGCCCCTGTGGAGACACTCGTAGGGCTGTCTTCATTTCTGCCCGGCACTAGGAAACAGCTGGCTGTACCTTTGCATGTGTAACCTGGTGGTTCCACAAGTTCAACAACAACAAAAAAAACCTCAGGCTGCATGGAATTTTGTAAACTTTCAACTGCAAACATTTTCAGAGATGAGTAAGAGTTGTTCAGTGCTATTCGCACCGTCTAAAAGAAAAGAAATGGAGCCTTTTCACACAAGTTCATCCCCAACACTAAAGATTTTACATGTGCAGGATACCCACTATGGAAAGTTGCTAACAGAGCTCTACAAAGAACCCAAATATTAGTCATTTATACATTTATTCCATGCTTATATGTTTAGGCTTTCTCCCAATCGAAACACATTTTCCATTACACCAGTCCTCTCCTCAAGTAGAGCAAGTACTATTGGCATGAAACTTGTCTTTGTTCATCTTACAGCAAGATTGTAGACAACCATAATCTGGCCTGCTTGTCTTAGATCAAACTATCCTAAATATCCTCAAGGATGGGAAAGAAGTTTGTGATGCAAAGAATCATACATACTTAATCAAAACCCAAGAAGTATCTGTTGTAAAGATGCACTGAGCTGAAGCTATTATTTTCTGGGTACACGTTTTTAGAGACAACCTTCATTACTTTTAGGTTTCAGGTTCAAACATAACCTTTGTTCTTATGTCATCAATTCACTCTCTCAGTGATTTATTCTTTATGATCATCCCAGGGCCACTGATAGCAGAGTCACATAAGCGTTTCACACTGCTGTGCTAATGGACATGTGATGCACCTTCAGGATCAAGGACTGAACTGTCAGTGTTTGTGTATGGCCCTTGTAAGCCACATCAAGCTTACATATGAAGGATATGGGTAACAGGTTGGTGTGCTCTTATGCAGCAGCACCAAATATTCAAAGTTCATTGAACTTAAAAGTATTTGAGGCTGCCTACACAGTAAAATAAACTTATTCCAACTCTTTACTTGTACAAGAATAAATCTTAATCATGTTGTTATCATGCAATCACAGACTAATGCATAGCTGAGAAAGACTTTCCAAGTTTTGAAAAAATATTTTTTCTCTTAGCATAATCAATGTTTTTTCTGCTATCAGTAATAACACATTTCTTTATAATGTTGACATGGTTCCCTTATGTATCCTTTAAAATTTAAGTCTTTAGCTGTGTTCCTTACTACACTAGCATTCAATGTTCATGGAAATAAAAGTTTTTTTATCTTTAAGATAATTTTTATTCCTGTACAGCAGTCCCAGAATGCTTTTGAATCAGCTACCTTGATGTTGAAATGATACATACTCTTTAGTCACGGGTACAAATACGTGTGAAAAGTATAGAATAGTAGAAACATAGAATGGTTTGGGCTGGAAAGGACCTTTAAAGATCGTCTAATTCAAGCCCCCCTGCCATGGACGAGGACATGTTTCATTAGATCACATTGCCCTAAGCCTGACCTCGAACACTTCCAAAGATGGTTAGCAACAGTTTCTCTGGGCAACCTGTTCCAGTGCCTCACCACCTTCATTGTAAAAAATGTGTTCCTCATGTCCAATCTAAACTTACTTACCCTCTTTCAGTTTAAAAACATTGCCCCTTGTGTTGTCACTACAGGCCCTGGTTAAAAGTCTCCATCTTTCGTATAAGCCCCCTTTATATATTGAAAGACTGCTCTAAGGTCTCCCCGGAGCCTTCTCTTCTCCAGGCTGAACAAGCCCAACTCTCTCAGCCTGTCCCCATAGCAGAGGTGCTCCAGCCCTCTGAGCATCTTCGTGGCCTCCTCTGGACTCGCTCCAACCAGTCTATATCCTTCTGATGTTGAGGACCACAGAGCTGGATGCAGCACTCCAGCTGGGGTCTCATGAGAGCAAAGGGGCAGTCACACCCCTCAGCGTACTGGCCATGCTTCTTTTCATGCAGCCCAGGATACAGCTGGCTTTCTGGGCTGTGAGTACACATTTCTAGCTCATGTTGGACATGAGCTTTTCATCCACCAGTACCCCCAAGTCCTTCTCCTCAGGGCTGCTCTCGATCCATTCTCTGCCCAGCCTGTACTTGTGCTTGGGATTGCCCCGACCCAGGTGCAGGACCTTGCACTTGATCTTGTTGAACTTCATGAGGTTCACAGGGGCCCACTCCTCAAGCCTGTCAAGACCCCTCTGGATGGCACATCCCTTACATCACGCATATCAACTGCATCACATGGTGTCATCTGCAAACCTGCTGAGGGTGCATTCAGTCCCAGCTACAGGACAAAGTGGATGATCACTCTGTGGTGAAGGAAGTGCCTATGCTGAACTGAAACATCATAGGCCAAAGAGGTCTTCCAGGTTCCATAATACATTGAATGCTTTGTTAAAATCACAATTGAACTGGCAGCAGAAACTGTTCTGCAAAATGTCAGGGGGTGTATGGAATATTCAGTGGCCTATTTGGTGCAAAAAAGGGAAAAATCAATCCAGAATATTGCAGAGATGTATAGGGCTCATCAGAATGGAACTTCAAACTGCAAATGGTAACAGTTGCTGATTGATTATGGTTTTAATTGTCATGCCCAGTATGTTAACTGACCTTCATTGGCTTTGTGTTATAGCTTTTATTTCCATTAGAAACCACTAAAAGAACATAATAAGATCATTTTAGAATTAGTAATTTGATAATTGCATATTCAATAATAGATTTGTCATGCATATTAGGAAATTGTTTATAAAATTTCCTGGAGAGATAGGTCAAAATATGTAAAGAAGAAATGGGGAAAAAAAAAAATAGTGCACTACGTAGAAACAATCAAGTCTGATGGACTTCTTGTAAACATTTTTAGAAATGTAGGAATGAAGAATTGCCAGGAGATTTGCAGCACTCTCATATGGTATAAATGGAAGGAAAAGGTACCAGTAGATGGCATCCTGCGGTGCGCAGCTTTATGCATGGCTTTCCAGGAACACCAGCCTTTTCACTGGGCATTGCTGCCAGGACATGGGTCTCTGGAAGGCTTGGCTGGCTTATTTCCTAAAAGCACAGTAAAGCAGTACTGGCTTTGACCAAGCAAAGAGAAAAAGGGCAGTCTCACAGGTTGGGTGAAGTTCAATCTTTGCCTTAAGATGGCAAAGAGAAATGGCAGCATTTGCTGAACACCAGTATGGCGTGCTCTGCCTTTAAGGCTATTTTGAGATTATTCTGACTCGACTGCAACAACTGGATGTCTTGTGTAAACGATGAAGTAAAGTACAATTAATTTAGGGCTTTACAAATTCTAAAACAGAGGTAGAGGAAAATCAGCAGTAAACATCTGCTGGAGGTGATCCCACTGCATTTGTAAACTCTTCAAATCTTAGTTCAGAGGCAGAATCTCTTCCTCCTAGATTCACCATGTCATTGTTCACATTCTTTTGTGTACAAGTAGATGGAAAGTCCCCGTCTTTGTCTGCTCTTGCCAAAACCAATCATGACAGCTTGACTTTTCACCAGTGCTCCATAAATACTGACTATAATTTTTTACCTTTAGCCAAATGGAAACATATGCAGGGACTTGCTACAAGAGAGCCTGTCGCAACTGTCCTGTCCTAAATCTGAGTTGATGCTGTTTCCATTGTGTGCACCTTAGAGCCCAACATTCCATTGCCATTCGTTAACGACAGGTAGCTGCGCAGTCAATAGTCACCACAGCCTCAGGTTTTGCAATGGTCACCTCCGCTGCAAATAACCACCCCTGGGACAACCACTGCTCCAGAAGCGGGGACCCTACAGCTGATATGATGAAGACAACCCATGACTTACAGGTGTTGGCAGACACACCCTATTTATTTTGTGTGGTTTTACTGGACAACACAGAGATGCATGTTAACATGCTGGCCAGTAAGGGTGTTAAAAGGGCCTGCTTGGCATTCATCAGGTGACAAATCAATGACTCTTCAGTGCAAAGGGGCCATACTGCACCCAACCGAGGTCTTCAATTTCCACCATCCACCAGAAAAAAGAACAAATTAAGCTGAGTAACAATGCTTTGCTTTTATTCTTGGGATAATTAGCTGGGATTTGCTCTCAATTTCCAGAGAAAGGTTGGGTTATGCCTGCTTTCCTTAAATTATTTCTATTGACTCCTTTCATGGGCTGTCTAGAAATACAGCAGCAGTATTAAAACAGGGGGGAGAAAAAAAAAAAAAGGGTTGGCAGGGTTGATAGTAAAAAGCTGTTTTCTCTGAAGGTGTTCCATGCATGTGTTTACTGCCATGCTGTGATTTTCATTGTTGAAGCTAGACTGATAATCCAGGGGAATTCCATGTCCTTCATTAATGTAATACACAAATATTTACCTATTTAAATCTTAATACATGTAAATGCTTAAATATTGCAATGCTCTGAGCTATGTCTCTTCTTCTCAGTCGTAAACATACATTGTGTATATTTAATTTTATTTCTAAAAAGAAGGACCTTCATTTTATTCAGGTTAAAGGAAAAATAAGTTTCCCTTTTTACAGCATTATGTCCAGCCAAGGAGAGAAGCTGTTACTAGAACTGGTGTTCTAACTGAAGTCTCAACACCTACCATGCTGTGCAAATTGTAAGGAGAAGAAATAGAAAAGCCAAAGATATAAATTAGTAAGCAAGTGAAACCCCATATTATTTTCAGTCAGCACTTCTGAAACATCACTGTTCTCTATAAACTCTCTAAAGACTGCTAAAAAATGCAATAAATAAGCTCTGCCAATTGCAGTTCCTTGTAAAAGATTAAAAAAAAAGAGATGCGAAAGCCTAAAGCTGGCATTTCATTATTTCTGCTTACAATGTAGTCCAGCAGATTTTAACATGTGCAGCATAACACCATCTTCACTTTAACTCTGCATCATTTTCTAGTCTCTAAGAATAAATAGAAGGTCTAACAGTGATTTTTCCTAGTGAAAAAAAGAAGAATATTAAATGTAAACCAAACAGAAATAGAAATTGTAGGGTGCCTTTAAAAAAATCAGATATTGAAACCTTTGCTCAGTAAAGACACCCCTGTTAAATGTTTAAATTTTAACTACCTGATAGCACACAAATATGTGCACTGCACATAAACTAGCAAAAATAATGGTAAAATAATAGTTGCTACTTACGGTAACTAGTTTGAACCATCTTAGCTCCCATTATATGGCATCAGCATTTGAATTAAGTAGTCAGTGATTAATGATTATTTATTAAGACTACGGGAAAGTGTCATGTCATTTCATTGTACTTATCCTACTGTGACACTTACCTTCATTATGAAGAATTCCTCCAGATCAAACCAACACACAGTTGCCTCCCCTCTCACTCACACCCAGCAAGGCATTGGAAAATCTAATCTAACAACTAATCTAACAATGGTGTCCCAGAGTTTCATCCTTGGCCATTTCGGTTGCTTATGGAGTAATGTGATTCACTGTTCTGTCTGGGCTGAAATTATTTCTACTAAAACACACATACACAAAAATCCATAGCCCACCTTTTCCTCTGTCCCTTTTCCTCAAACTTGAAATTGTTCCATAAACTTTGGAAAAAAAAGAAATTAATTATGTTTCTTAAATTTCTGAGTGAAATCTAGGGAAAATTTATTTTCATGTTTACCCAGCTCACCCTGAACCTGGTGTAATATAGATTCAGGGTGGAAGGCAGGGGAAAGACACTTCAGTGGATTTGATGGATTAATGATGGTCTTCTGAGGCAGACAACCATTCTCCCTGTCATCTACTACATCATTAGCCATGACTGACAGGTTATAGGACATAAATAACTAAAGGATTTAACAGAAATACAGGGAACGCAGTGCAGTGACTTAAGCCTTTCCAAGGGATGCACAGCAGGTTCATGATGGGTGATGGCATCAGGCTCCAGACTTCCCACTTATTAAGCAGGCATTAAGACTTGGTCCTGGTGGGACTCCATCCCTCCATGAAGCCGTGAAGAAACATCATGAATTTAATAGTGTGCAGTGAACAGCACACAGCATGCTACTTGGAAAGGTGGTGACAGTTTCACTGCCCTTAGTGGGCATCCTTATCTTGCTCTCATTGAGATAACAGCCAATTTAATCAAAATTTTAATAAACACAGTTATGCTGGAAGGACAAAAGAAAACAAAGACATTTTTTAGCTGGATGTAAGTCTGGTTTTTCATAAGTGTAATCCTTACTGGTCAGACCAGTATACAATTTGTAAGTAAGTATTGTAAGCTGCTATTTGCAACAATGCAAGCAGCCAACATGCTTGGTCCCCAAAAAGCAACAGACACCATTCCCTACTGACGTCCACTTTGCCCTTGTCTCAGAAGTGCCCATGGTACAGCCTCTTGTGTTCACCTGAACATGATATTCTGAGCCTGCAACAAATTCTGTGTAACATGGAGTGTTGAATCAAGTGAATTCAACAATTAACTTGGTCACCACAAGGGTATCATACCTCTCCTCCAATTTCTATGCTGACTTCCCAGGAAAAAAAGGCTCAAATGCAAGATATCTGTCCTTAACTACAAAGCTTGGTTCTAAAATAACTCTAACACTCCTAATATTCTATGATGAGGAACACGTCTGCTTCTCCCACACAGGGAAATCGTCCATTGCAAAGATAAAGATACAACAATTTTCTTGGGAGACAAGTAAAGGATGAATCCAGAGTGTGAAACATACTCCTACATAAAACCACAAACTGCTTTTATTTCTAAATCATCCTTCCTTGACCTTGCCATCATTGACAGATATATACATGGTTATATATTAAATCTCCACAAAGTATGTGGCTAGGAAGCAAGGGACAAGGGGAAAAAACCTCCACTCGAATTACAAGTTATATTAAAACATGTTAAATACTGAATTAGTGAACCACACCATTCAGGTCACTGTTTACAAGAAATGAGGCAATGATGCACTTTTTAAATATTATCTGTCACTTTTATATATTAAATAAAAACATACCGTAAATATACCACAAACACTGAGAAATAAGCACTTAATTTACACCTTTCGTTAAAACAAAATTCAGTTTTGTTTAAAGGGTAATCAAAGCTGTCATATAAGGGTCATACATTTAAACATCAAGAGCTACAATAATATTTAAATAGGTTGTTACTGCCTTTTGTAAGATACATTTTAATTCAATTAACTCACATCACCTCCTTTCTGTTTTCTGCTTGTCACATTTGGAAAAAAACCTCTCAAATATTGTTAGATATCTCAATTGTTCTAATTAATGACTTTTTATGATGATGCAATGCTGTACTGTGCATACAGCTCCTTTTTCCTCACACCTTTTCAAGTGCTTTCTTCTACGCCGGAGACCAAGTGAACTCAGTAATTTGCATCTGATTTTACATTCCCACACAAATGTATTCACACATGAATTGCATTAAACCAGAATCTGAATTACACAAAATCAGTCCTACTGAAGGGTCTGCTAGAAAGTCTCAGAGCCAGGGCAGATTTGCTTATCTAGTCACTGGAGCTGGCTTGCAGATAGGCAGTTAATCTGACCTGGAGCATCTCTCTGAGGACAAGCAGTAGGAGGCATTATAAGGAAGTATGGAACACCTATCGCGGACAGTTATGTATCTGTCAGGCCACTCATGCTCACTGCTTTTGCCCTTAAGTGTCTTTGTCTTCATCAGCCACGTTCCCCCAAGGACCCCAAATAGCCTACATTCCTTGGTACTTTCTTAATTTTACTTCAAATCTCAGTCATGGCTTTTCACTTTCGTGTTGCACAGCTGCCTTCACAGGCCCTATGGGTTAAGTCCATGCCACCGAAATAGCCAATCCCCACCTCAATCTAAGGTTTCTCTGAATTTAGATATTAACACTCCCATCGTGAAATGCTGCAGCCACCCTCTTTAGACTGCAATTATTCACAAGGGGAGAATTTGTGTAATCTGTAGCTGAGCTGATTGAACATTCTACCAAAGTTTAACAAAGATCAGAATGCATGTCAACAAAGCCGAAGTTTTCCATTTGCTGAGGTTCCAGTGGTGCGCCCTCGGGAATTACGATTGTACTGCCCCAAGCCAGCTGTGCCAGCACGTTCAGAAGTGAATCATTTCCCTCAGAGACCTGGTAGGAATGCAAGGCTGGCAAAGAGTCTGAGGTGTAAGGACAATATACCCCTTTTTCTCCTTTTTATTCATGTCTTTGGATGCTCAGCGCCGGCCAAGCCTAGCATGTGAGGTGAGGGCTTTGTGATGCTCTTCCTCTCCCCTGCTCCTGCCAGCAGCGTGTCATGAAAGGGGTACTCGTGAGCAATCTCAGCTGAAGAGCACCCAGTTGGCACAGAGCAGCTGTCCTTAAGATACCTCTCCTATCTGCCTCCACTCGCAGTGTACTGTGAACCAGCTTGAAACATGCATGGGTTCAAAATGCAAATGGATGCAGAAATGCTCAACTGTAGGCTCAGAGATGGGAGCACCTGATTTTTAGCTTTCACAGCTTTATAGCAAATTCAGATGAAGCAGAGCTAAGTGTCCTTAAAGGAGATGCCAAAGCTCTATATGATTAGCATTGCTGTGTCCATAATACGGATAAGTAAATAACAAAAAGGGAATTTCTAAAAATACCTTCTTGCACCAAGAGCCTGGGCTAAGATGTGCTCAACTTGTTTCAAAGGAATCAGTTCGTGTTTCTGTCTAAAATAAATAGGCAGTGTTTTTAAGTGTTCTTCCTAAATAAACAAAAAGCAAATTAAAATCAAATAAAACCCAGGAATTAGACTCTAAACTGGGACAGCCAAAATTCCAGGCCTTTTCTGAAAGTTCTGGCATGTGACTATTATGTGACTATGTGACTATCCAGAAAACCAGTGGCAAAGCTGCGACTGCACTTCTTATTCCTGCTGTAACCCCCCCCATCTATGGCAACCAATTTTTTTAAATAAATCCAAGGAATTATACATAAGCCAGTTGCAATGACTGTAAAATCTCCACCCGAAGGAAAACATGCATGTCCTCATTTTGCCCCAAGCACCGGCTTACTGGTCTCCTTGCTGTTTTCTGTGCCAGGCCTGCGTGGTTCGCTCCAGGGGACGTTGTGAGTCAGAGTAAACAGGGCACACGTGGAAGAGAGGACACCGCTGCTGAGAGTGTCACGGATCAACACCAATTGCATTTTACAAAAGGGGACAGCTTCTCCAGAGTCACCATAATAGTCTTTTCCGGAAGTGAGAGTGTTCCATCTATTTCACATCAGATGAGAAGAAAAATAGTACATGAATGTCTGTAGCAGAATGACGGGATGGAAGAAAGAAATCTAAGGATTTCAGATTTACCCAAGCGACAGCTCATGCGCAGGTTCTTAGAAGGCAGAATAGCACTTGCTAGTGTGTCCAGATAGCACTGATATACAAAGAGTCCATCTACTGGTTGGGGTTTTTTTAAAATAAAATTTTATAACAACTTCATAATTTCCCATTGTTTTACATACATCACTAGTTGTTCTCGAATTTTTAAGGAAAGGATAAGGACTGGTTCAGGTGTTGGACCATAGCCAAGAAAGAACAAGGTCTTCACCAAGATCTGTATCTCACACATCAGACAGTAAAATAATCCTAATGTCGGTCTTACAGCTTCAATAGAATAATTTATGCAAAATAAATCAATATTTAAATAGTTTAAGCTGTGTAAACCTTAAGATGTACCATAACTAAAGAGGCTATTGTGATTTATATTAGGAAAGATTAATCCTCTTTAAAATATAACAGTAAAAATGTATTTTAGAGAGGCTAATGAAAGAAGATAATACAGCTGAATTTTAGAGGATTAGCTAAATATACCTGATTTGTGTTCTGAAACAAATGAAATCAAAGTGTCCAAGAGGTACTTTGTAGCTAACCACTGCAACTGATTTAAAATAGAATAATATTCATGAAAACAATCTTAGCCTGTCTCTTGAAGACGACTGAATCTGCAGAAGAGCATCCGCAGTTTCGATTTACCTAAATTTGTTGCAATCCAAAATAACAGCTTCTCTGGCTCCCTGAAATGAAAGTGTAGTTCCATTGATTGAAAATTACATTGAGATAAACACTGCCCTACGTATCCTATCAGGCTGCATTCCCTTTGCTTTACACAGCTTTCACTTACCTATGTTCAGAAAGGATGGTAAGTGTACGTTAAAAAAAATCCTTGACACTCTCAGACTTCGGGGTCTTAAAAAACAACTGAAGCACATATGGAAGAGCCAAAAAGTACAGAGTTACTGATCTGCCAGGGAAATTAAAACTGCGTGCAAATAATAATATTATTAACATTATGGGTGCTGATTTCTGGTCGGGTAGGCACCAGTTCCCTGCCCAGCTCTTTGCTGTGGGACAGGGAGCTGTGTGTTGCTGGGTGAGAGCTGCTTTGGCTGCTGTTGCGCAGAGCAACATGCCACTATGCACCAGGAGCGGGGCATGGAGGAAAGGTGGTTGTAAGAGGGGTCAAGATCCAAGAGGGATCTCCCACAAAGTGCATGCAACAGCTTTTTTAAGCTTATGCCTTCACTCCTCTATGTTGTGGAGACTGTGCTCTGAGGCCTAAAAGACAAAATGCTTTTGTACTGGGAAAGAAAATAACCACCATTTGTTCTAGCTCGCTTTGAGCTGGGTTTTCATCAGTGACGGATCAGTGTACTCTGGATCCTTCTAATGAAGCCCATTATTTCCATTACTTGAACTTTGCACAGTGCAGCATTCGGTGTCACGTTGCTGAAAGCTTTGAAAGATAATATTTCCCTTGACTGCAAGCTATGTGTCAATCATGTGCTTTTATATCTCTGCAAAATACTTCATTTGGTTAACGAGGCGTGTCTACTATGCTTTTGGAAGCTATACTTTATGGGCAAATTTGCTGGTATTAAGTAGCTAATGCTTACCATTTAGACCAGGAACAGTGAAGATTTTGTATCGGGAAATAGGAACTGTATTATGAGATTATCTCCTTTAATTAATCTTCAGGAAAAAAACCCCAACAACCTATTGAAAGAAACCTCAGCCTGAAAAGCAGTGAATGTTAACTACAGCTTATTTCTGCATCTGCAGCACTGGCCTGAGAAGGTACTCACACCCCCTACTCCCCCAGTTCCTCCTCTGCACCCCTCATGGTTACAGGTCTCAGCCACCAAAAGCAGTATTTGCTTTTTAGACCAGTGGATTAAGCAGAAACACTCCCACCCATCTTCTTTTTATTTTTACTTAGGTCACACTTCAGATCTAACTCCATAGCATGAAGTCAGCTCCGAAAGATATGTCCAATCATTCCTTCCAAAATTAAGATTTGGCTGTTTTTTCATTGAAGAGCTCATCAGGAGAGCCCTTTTCAGCTCAGTTAACATCAAAATATTACAGTCTAAATACAATTTACTCAGACTGAGCTTCTCAAGTGGCCCCAGCTCCTGGAATAGAAGGATGCTAAATGTCAGTAAGAGCGTGATCCATGTCCCAATACAAGCGCACCAGCCTTCTGCGAAAGCTTTCAGCTCTTACATAACATTAATGATTTCACGCTGCATGAAAGTGCCTCTGCTAGGGGTTTACATCCTTCCCTAGATCAGATTATTTACTCAGAAATCGTTCTGTTTCTCTTATCCTTTTACAAGCTGTTCCTGTTTATTAGAAGGATCACACTGAGTGCCTCTATACTCCTAAATAAAACAAGGCCAGGGATCAAGCTTGATCACTGATTGTCCCACACAGCTTAATTGTTCTCCGAGACCCTGGCTTCAGTCTGGATCACTCCAAACAGCTGTCTGCAAGGCAGCCCTGGTATGCAGGAAGCTGCTGCTGCGCAGCATACACGTAAACCCAGTCCCTGTCACTTGGACCAGGTTTGAAACCAGGTCCTTTTTTATTCAGCAGTGTAGACATAGCTCTGGAAAACACTGCAAGGACTCTCAGCATGGTCTGTGTGTGTAAGAATCAAATCCAAGGCTGCTCATCCTGATGGCTGCCCTTTACGAATGCCGCTGTATCACAGTGGCTTGGTACACGTTACTATGCTCAGTTCACTTTCCTGCATGCTTATCTTTCTTTTTTTAAAGTTTATCTACTTATTCACCTTCTTCCAATAGCGAGCAGAGCATGCCACTCTGCTGCTTCTTCTCCTAATACAGTGAAGACTACATTCTGGGAAATGGATATTATATTACATGACAGTCCAATGTAGTTCCCCCGGACTGGAGGATGGCAAAAATATCTATCTTAAAAAACAAAACAAAACAATTTGTAGGAGGTTGAGGCACCCAGAGAAAAGAGTCAAACTACTTTTCTGGTGAAACCACCTACATACTATAATAAAGAACAGAACGGGAGATGCATGGATAATTCTGGTGCATCAGGGAAGAGTCAGCATGGACTTTGGGAAGGAAGTCCTGCCTCACAAACCACTGAAAGAATCAGAAAGCACACCAGTAGAGGTCGCTAGGCTTTCAACTGGCTCCGGCCAGCTCGATCACCAGTCGTAATTAGGGAAACTGAGCAAACATGGGATAAGAAATGTCTCCAAAAGGACTGGGGGGAAAAAAGAGAATAAACCAGGTCAAAAGTATAGGACTAAAAGGACGGGTTTGACTGTAAATTGTTGAGCTCATTCCAACAGTGTGGCAGGGATTCCGCATACAGATGGGTAAGTTATGGAAGAGACACCCATTGAGTGTAACTGAATATAGGGCTACCACCTCTGAGATCAGTCTCTGAGCTGTAAATTGTTGGAGGCTAAGAGACAACCCTGGGGAAGTAGCACAAAATGCTTGAAGTACTCTGACATTCCACTCAGGGCATCTCCTTCTGGTCATTGTTGGAAAACATTTGGCAATAGCCACTATCGCTATTCTTACATCTTACATTAAGCTGACAAAGGCAAAAAGGAAATGTATGCAGACAGAAATAGCAACTCTACCAAAACTGCAACCAAATAAGAGAATAATGGGCTGACTTAAGTATCAGGGAATACTGGAATCACCTACATTACCAAATTACATGCTTAAGATAAGAAATGTGAAAATATTTCCTCATGAGAGAGCATTGAAGTCACTGGGATCTTTTCTACTGTATGTTAGTCGGGTTTGCATCAGATGATTTTTTTAATATGTCTACATCCCAGTCTGTGTAAATTTGTCTCAGTTATATATAGAATCAGGACTGAAATAATATTTGGTTTCCAATTACAGACGTGTCATTTTAGGAGATCTTTCCTCCCCAGGCACCAGATTTTTATATTTAAAGGCTTCAGATGTAATACTGCTCTTTTATATAAGCTTACCTTCATAGTTTACTGTCTAATTTAGTGAAACTCACAGCAAAAGTCCCATTTATGAAAAATACTTTACATTTAAAGAAGGTGCTGGTAGAACAACCTATGCACTAGCTCTCAACCATGATTTTTTTTTTTTTAACCTTACTGCATTATTCATGCTTGTCAGCTGTTTCAAAATTCATTGCTGTCAGTTACTGCATGTGCTTTTTTGGATTATTCTGTACAGCAGGGTAAATTGACAGGCAGAAGTATTTAGCATCTCTTCCTACACCGAGTAACAATTAATGCAACCTGTTATCTGATCAAACCTACTGGGAAAAAGCTATACTGGATCAAAAGCTACTTTTTCAAATTACTCCTTTTTGACTTATTTTGCATATTATGATTAAAAAACTTACCTGCCGAATTTTCCTAGAAGAAAATAGAAAAAATGGGATCATATTAAAGAAGCAAACAGAAGTGGTGGCCTTGGAAAAGCCATGAGCAGCTCACCATTCCCAAGGACCCCAGCCTTCCCTGAAATGAAGCAAGGTGACACTTCTACTGGGTTCAGTTTGCAACTGGCACAGAGGCTCTTCGCCATCTCCTTTCCTCTCACTAGTATGCTGATTTGTGCAGTTATTTCTCTCCATATCTTCTCAATGGTATTCTTGACAGGAAAGAAACTGCCCACAGGTATGGGTATTTAAATCAGTTTTACAGTAATACAGATTCCTTTTTTAGAAATAAGTAATATTATTTATTTTCATTTAGACTGATCTCCTTCTGACATGTGATAAACCCAGATCCAAACGGTAGAGTAAGCCCCAGTGATAACTCTGTACCCTGCAGAACTTGTTACAATGTTCACACGGGGTTAATTTATATATGTTAAAGAGCATTCAAATTTATTCCCATAATTTATCAGAGGGAAGCAGCTACGCTCATTAGGCATGCTCATCAGTGCATAACAACCACTTAATGTGACACAAAATACTCCCAGGAAACTTAGGTGACCATAAAATCATCATTGACTTTAGTCCCAAAATATTTCAGGATCACTGCCTTGCCTTCCAGCTGTTCCCAACCCTCTATGAATTACAAACTGCCCTGAGAGAGGAAGAAGAGTAAGTAGTATTTACTGCTGCATACATTAGTAATTAGCACACACATTAAGAAAGATGGGAGAAAGTTATAAGAAGGGAACAAATTGCCCACTGTCATTCATAGACCCAAACGAGCCAAAACAAATCTCCTTTTGGTGTATGGCACTGTAACCCCTGCTTCCAGCAGTAACCCCGGAGTGGTACCAACCCCAGGTACCAACCCCAGCAGAGCTGACACCCGCTGAAGAAGAAATCAATGCCACCGGATCTGCCAGTGTTCTAGGCGACCCTTGTTTCACTTGTGCGGAAGCATACTTCCGAATGAAAGCAGGTCAAATGCTTCAGAGAGCTCTCCATGGGCACACACGCCGGGCTGCCAGGGAGCCACTCTCCTTCAGGAATGGAATCTGGTCCACGAGTAGGGAGGAGAGGAACTTTTCCTGCTGCTTACCCAGCTTGCTCGTCTCAGAGGCTGCTAAAGCCTCTCTGAGGCTGGCAAGCCAGGACTTAACAATTCAGAGTGTTTTTTCCTGAAACTGCGTATTTACCCATACAAGGGCTGGGGGGGAAATCTGAATGCCTACATGAAACAGAAACACCTGGCTCACCTTCCAAATAATATTTTAAATGATGGCCTGTGACGAATAACCACCGGGGTAAGCAGTGTGTTATTCTGATAGTGAACAACAAGGGCCATTTTTAAGAGCTTATGCTGCTGGGAATTTTTTAAAAAAAAAGAAAAATAAATTTAACAGTAACGGAGAGTTAAAACTCCTTTTAGTCTGTAAATATACACACCTACCACTAATTCTTGATCAAAATAGTCACCCAAAAGGCAAGGAGCATATCAATTAGCACACTTTCAGCATTAGGGACAAAATTATAAGGCAAAATTAAGATATATATTCAAACGCAGAAAGCTAAAATAACACAAAGTTAAGTGTTCCCTAGTGAATATAACGTAATTCGCACACAAATACACAGCAAAATAACATGATTCTCACTTCAGTTCCCTAATATACCTGTACAGAGCAGCCATTGAGCAGCCATTAGGATGGTCAACAGATGTCATCTACCTGGACTTGTGCAAAGCCTTCGATACTGTCTCACATGACATCCTTGTCTTGAAACTGGAGAGACATGGATTTGATGGATGGACTGCCTGATGGATAAGGAACTGGCTGGATGGTCGCACTCAGAGAGTGGTGGTCAATGTCTCAGTGTCCGAGTGGAGACTGGTAATGAGCGGTGTTCCTCAGGGGTCGGTGTTGGGACGTGTACTGTTTAACATCTTCGTTAGTGGCATGGGTGATGAGATCGAGCGTGCCTTCAGCAAGTTTGCCGA